>NC_064283.1:15821286-15830807 GCF_019186545.1 Solanum stenotomum | reverse complement strand
TAGTAGAAACTATTTAATATTGCTTGTAATAAAATCTAAAGTTTAGAAATATTACTTCTCTTGTATTTGCATCATTTGTTTAGATTGTAAGTAGGAATAGCCATTAAAGGCTTTTCTCTGCATGTTACTATCCCAAACTTCTCATCAATGTCTAAATCACAAGGCTGCATACCATTTGGAAGCTCCCACTCAAAGCAATGCACCAATTGTGCCACCACAAGGCGGGCAACCATAACTGCCAACTGCATTCCAGGACAACTTCTTCTCCCAGAGCCAAATGGTACAAGTTGAAAGTCGCGTCCACGAAAATCTATACAGCTTCCAACAAATCTCTCAGGCAAAAACTTCTCAGGATCAGGCCAAGCATTTGGATCTCTTTGAGCTGCATAACAATTTACCATGACTCGGGATCCCTTTTGTATGTGGAAACCGTCGACTACACAATCTTCCACAGATTCATGATAAAATAGTGGCACTACAGGATGCAGCCTCAGGCCCTCTTTTACAACCATGTTTAAGTACTTCAAATTTTCCAGGTCAGATTCTTCAACCATTCTTTCAAGGCCTACCACTTCTTGCAACTCCTTTTGGAGTTTCTTCATCACTTGGGGATGTCTAAGAAGTTCTGTCAGTATCCATTCCGTTGATGATGCTGTAGTATCCATTGCAGCTATAAGCATGTCCTGTATAGTAAAAAGGAAACAGAGGAATAAATTAGTAGTACAAACCATTTCATTCTCAAGGCTTGTGGTATATATGACAAAATGGGATGAAAGTACATACAAAGAGGATAGCTTTTATGTGACGACGGTCAAACTGAAATTCCGCTTCTCCAGATTGCATTATGCCCATCATGGTGTCCACAAAGTCCTTGGTTTGCTTCTGGTCATATGAATGAACATGTTCATCAATAATCTTCTCAAGGAACTCATCAAACACCTTCGAAAGATCCTTGAGCTTGCGAGTGAGACCCTGGAGATCAATAGCACCAAGGAAGGGGAAAAAATCACCAAGATTTGGAGTTGCTGCTAAATGCACAACATCTTGAACAACAGATTTGAATCCCCTCTTGTCCAAGTCCTCATCCATGTACTTCTTTCCAAACACCATTAAACAAGTCAAGTTAGCATTCAAGGACGTAATCTTTGCACTAAGATCAACAACTACACGATCATGAGCTTCCTTTTTAAGCGACTCAATAAGAAGTTCAACTTCTTGTTTTCTCATGGATTGAAATGAATTGATCTTGTTATTGCTCAAAAGGTGCACAGTGCACAATTTGCGCATGTTACGCCAATATACACCATACTTTGCAAATATCAAATTCTTTTGTCCATAAGCCAAATATTGAGATGCCTCATGATGAGGCCTACTGGCAAATATGTGATCATATGTCTTGAGGACCTTTTCGGCTGCATCAGCAGACGAGGCAATGATTGTAGGTACTAGTCCCAATCGGACATACATAATAGGACCATGTTTGTTGGCTAGTTTTTGTAAATCTTGGTGTGGATTTTTGCCTAACAAATGAAGATGTCCTAAAATAGGAAGCCCTTTTGGACCTGGAGGAAACTTTTTTCTCTTGTGAATGTTTATCAGCTCATACAAGACATATGTAAATAGAGAAAACACTAGAGCTGTCCATATCAAAGTCATTGAGGGGAAGAGCAGAGCAGAGTAGTAATAGATGAGTTAAGGATGTCATCACCAAGTATATATGCAATGTTCCTAGAATTGATATGCAGTGTATTAAGTCAAATTACTCATAGATGAGCTCAGAAGTCAATTAATACTCAACCAATCTGATAAGTTTGGGAATGGGACAAATGACTATACACACATTTTAATATCAGAAACCCATGTTATATCTCTTGTTTTCTATTTCTTTTCCAAGAAAAATATATATACTTGTCAGTCACTTAAAACATTATGGCTGAAATTTTTGAATCTACATTACTGTTAAAGTAGAAAAAAACAAACAAACAAATCTGACCGCCCTTTTAAGTTAAAAGAATATTAAAGATCAGTGAATCATTTCTGAATAACAATAAATATACATGTGTCATTTTAACTTGTCACCTAGGATGCCATGTAAGGCGCATATGTTTATTTGTTCAATTTTATATAAGTTTAATTGTCCTATGTGCATTATGTCATTTAGGATATGTGTGTTCACTTGTTCAATTTTATAAAAGTTTTAGAGTCTGATTGTGCATACTCAAAGTTGGTGGCATAAATATCAATTGAAATCAAATTAAAAGACACATTTATGTATGACATAATTCATATAACTTAGCCTCATTTTATATTTATGTCGTTCAACTTTGAATGTATATAAATAAATATTTAAATTTGTATAAAATTGAATAAGTAAACATACGAGGACTCGGCTCCCCTATAGTGGCCATCTTCTCCAGTTTGTCCAGTGCTGCCTTATATTTGTTACACGTGTCTAGTTTGTGACTCCACGGACATGATTTATTTACTAACTAAAATATCTTAACTATAGTCTCTTTTCTTTTCATTACACTGTACCAGAATTAGTTTCCTCTTTCTTTCAAATGTCGCAGAGAGAGCCCTCTTCTCCTCCGCCGGCGAACCACCCAGAATTTCGACTCGAAAGAATACATAAATCATGAAATATAGAGTTGTTCTGACTTGTAAAAATTATGCATATATCTGGCTTATTTAAAGTAAAACTAGTCTTACTATATAGAGTGTTTTGAAGTAGTTATCTTCCAAATCATCACTTACTCGTTTGACTTGGAAAAAGATTCAAGAGATGTTAGCTTTCAATTGTTGTTACCAATTGTCCGTCCATGGTTGAATTCCATATATACTTTTATCAGAGACCTAAAATCTTTATCTTGACCGGCAATTTGTTCCCTTTTTGTTGAAATCGTTGCTTTAGTTTTACATGGTGGTAGATTTTTCTTTGTGCAATTCAATTTACAAACTTTTGTTTACAGTGTTATGAAACAATAAGAGAGCCTATCAATTATGCCGGCGGAACTTCCGAGTTCGGGGATGAATATGGACTAAATACAATTTGCCAGATTATACTTTGTAAAGACTCTTAACTATGGTTAGTATATAGTAGTTAATAAATAGATCACATCCATTGAAATTTTAAGTGGACACGTGTAACAAATATAAGGCAATACTCGACGAACTGGAGAGGATGGCCACTGGACGGGAGCCGCGTCCGACACATGAGTCATATGTAACATACATCATGTAAGACTTAAATTGTCACGTAGAATACCACGTAAGATGTATATGTCTATTTGTTCAATTTTATACAAGTTTAAGTGTCTATTTGTACACACACAAAGTTGAAAGTCATAAATGTGAGCTAGGGTCAAGTTAAATGACATATTTATGTATTATGCTTTTATATATTTTTCCTTTATGAATTGGTGAATATTTTAATCGATAACTATTTATCATTTACAAAATTGTGACTATACACATAGAGAGTGTAGGTTTTTACACTATCAAGACAACATAACAGTTCATATGTGTTACGATCAGAGAGTACGTCCTAGTCGTAACTCATAACATGATGCTTAGAGTCACAAGTGATTCCGAGCTAACCCTTGATATTGACATAAGTCATAATCAACTAAATATATACATAAATAAGAACTTAAATGGCTGAGTGGAAGCATAATTATGAAATAAGTTGGTTCAATACATTACTGAACAAAGATTGGTTTACAATAATTATAATCTATAAAGAAACTGAAACTAAGTAGATTGATAACATCAACTCTAACTGATTGTCTATGAATCTTCTACTAATACTGAATACATGTAGTCAAGACATGATCATATGAAAAGAAATAAGATACTAGAATTACAAATTGGCTCGAGTCCTCAAACAAAGAGAACTCATTACCTCCTAGTTGTAAGCTGTGATATGCATGACCAGGATCCTAATAGAAGCATCTGAATCTAAATCACATGAATAATATATGCAACAGATCAGGTATTTGAATGTACTGAGTATGTGAGATATGCATGATAATTTGTAAAACTCAACATGAAGAATTCGAGATACTAACTGAATACGAAATTAAAACATATAATTTGATGAAATGATCAAGTAGTAAAATAGGCAACTGATAAATATTGATTGAAATAACTGAATACAAGGTCATGTAATATCTGAGATTAAATTGTGGAAGATACTATTAATCGACATATAAAAATGTGACCTAAACATGAAGTTTGATGTATAATCTCCATTGAAAAGGGTCAAACATAACTTGCCAAGAGGTAAAAGTTGATCTGATCTGATGTGGCACCGTTAAGCTTATAAAATGTGTCCACAAACCTATGGTAACACGTAATTTTGAGACTTAGGTATACTAGCCCTAGTCCAATTTGATGCTAAGCACTACTTCCAACCGAACATAACCGATAGCTTCTGAGAATGTTTTTCATAATCATGGATGCCATACTTGATTGTCATACTACTAGTGAACTTTGTTTGTATAAGAAAACTGATCCACGATCACTGATGACATTCCGGATACCATACTAATAAAGATCTTACTTTTGGGAAAATGTTCAAAAAACATTGATGACATATCTAGATGTCATGCATGTCGTATATTTTAATGTTATGAGCTGAAGCTCCTAAATACTAAAACCTAGAAGTGAAGTAATAGATACTTTATTTGTAGGCCTCTTATGCACGTTGAATTGAAAAGCTGAATGTAAAACAAATCATGAAAATTTATGTATTCTGACTAAGACATGCAATTTAAAAGATATAAGTCTAAAGACATAAAATTTACTTGTCTTGAGGATTCTTGAAAATATACTCAAGTAAATATACAGAAATATATGGAAAACCATGTATTTGTAGACTATCCGTGAGAAGATACTACTAAAAAATTGCTAAAAAATGAGGGACAAAAGAGCGACGCCATTTGTCACATTGTCCGTCGCTTTTTAATAGAAATAACTATTTTTTAAATTATTTTACAAAAAGCGATTGTCGTGTCGTAATTTAACTAACCTTTAGAAAAATCACTTTTTTGAAATGTTCTAAGTATAAAACAATTAGAGAAAAATACTTAGAAAAGAGTCTCCACTTAATTTTTTAAAGAAATTAAGAAAACTTATAATTTTCAAAGATTTAAACAGAAAAATCATTTGAAAATACAAAGAGGATTCGGGGTTCAATTTACACTTCGAGAAGGGTTTAAGCATTCGAAGTATCCGCTAACATGCGGTTGACTTGCGACTTGACTAAAATATGTTTGACTAGTTTTAGAAAAAATAAAATAATTTAACATAAAAAAATAATAACTTATAACATATTTGATTAAGAAAATAATTAAATAAATGACGCATTTTTATTTTTTATATTTTTTTTTAATTATTTTTTTAGAGAAGGGAATCCAAAATGAAACATTTGACTCGAAAACAAGTGATTAGAATATTAATAAAACTAAATTAATTAGAATTTATTTAATTCATTTTGAAATAATAATTTAAACCAACTTAATAAATTAAAGCATGAAAACCATTTCTTATTAATTGATTAACCTTTTTTTTTTTTTTGAGAAAATGACTTAAGTAAGTATATTTTTATTATTATTATTATTATTAATCAATTGAAAAGATTCTCACTAACATTTTTTAAAGTTTATTTGAAAAAAAAAATACTTTAACTTAGAACAATTGAAATGAGTGAAAAAATTTAAATGGAGAAGACCCTCAAAGAACATATCTAAAAAATAAAATTAGGGAAATGATTTAACATGAAAATATATAATATTTTACGATATTCGATTAACTTTTGATAAAAATAGTTAAATAAAGAATAATTTTTAATTTTTTTGGAAAATAGGATCTTAATTGAAACAACTTGGTCAATTAGGAATTTAACAAAATTAGATTCGTTAAAATTTGTTTACATCATTTTTTTAGAAATAATAATTTGAACCCACTTGGTAGATAAACCAAGAAATTATTTTAATCTAATTAAAGATGAGTGAAAGTTTTGACTAAAAATATTTGAATAAGCATAAGAGTTGATAAAAAACGAATTATTTTTTTTAAAGAAAATGACATATAGAACATGGTTTATCTTTTGGATATTTAATTAAATTAAGTCGCAATTTAAAAGAAAACAAATAAATAAATAATCACACAATTAAATAAGTTAGAAATTGAATTTGGGCCTCCTTTTTTGGGCCAATTTCGCTGAAATTTTTTGCCTTCAAACCAATCCCGTTTTTGTATACAGCTGGTGTATATCAGTGTATATCAGCGTATGCATAGGCTCTTTTCATGTATCTCTTGCTTCCGAACACCTATATTTCACCTTAGCCCTGTATTCCTGCATTTTTTGACCTGTATATAGATGTATACTGAAATACAGCGTATACTGAATGTATACAGGCTGCATATCAGCCGACTTTTCATCATTCTGAGGTCTGTTTCAGCTTCTGAAATTCGAACAGCGAGGAGGGTCGACTCGAAGAAATGCAGGGGACAAAGGGGAGTCTAATGGACTCGATCCAAGAGAGTCCATGCATAAGAAAAAGAACAGAAAATAAAAGAAGAAGAAGATTAGCATATATAAAGGACTATGTGGATGTTTAACTATGTGTAAATGAGATAGTAAGATTAATCAGAGAAAACAAATTAATCACATGTAAAAGACACAATGTCTTGATGAGATGAAATTAGTTAAGCAAGGATAAAGGCTAGAACATAAGTTGGACTTATTTGTGACAGAGAATCATACTATGCCATGGCTATGGTAGAACAATGATGCCAAATCAACTGAAAATACATTCAAAATTCCCACTTTAATTCACCACCCTTTTAAACAAAAACAATAATAAAACAACTCGATCAAGCAACATATATACAAACGAACTTTAACACTTGCATAGAGGTATGTGTAAAGGAATGAATGGGGACTTAAGCACCAAAACATACTACTAAAAAAAAGTAGCAAAATAAATATCTCTAATGTGATTTAGGGGAGTGAAGCAGTGAGGAAATAATAATTTTGCTTTAGTTGGGAACATGACTCCAACGTAACATTTTGGAAAGCAAATTTGAGATAACAGTGCTCACATTAGAAATCTTCTTTTCCGAACATAAAATAATTAAGTTAATGGGATCGGATTAGACACAAAAATGAAAAAAAAAAGAAAAAGATAAATCCTTGCACATGAAGGTATGTAAATAGATTCTATGAAACGGGTGACTAAAAACCAAGACAAGAACTCAAACTTCAGCATAATAGCAGACACAACAAATAAGCTCAAAACAATAGTGACTCCTATACAAGAAAATCACAAATAACATACAAATACCAATCCTTTAAATGCCAAAATAGAGACAAAACTGATCCCATGAAGATTCACATACAAAAAAAAAAATGGAATCAAACTTTATAAAAAAAAAATCAAATTTTTCAACAGGAAGTAAAACAGAGTAATCCGCTAATAATATCAAATTGATCAGTACATTGAAAATATACAATGAGTTAAATAAAACAATAAAAATTACCTTTTTCGGAGCAGCGTTTCGGGACAACGAGAAGAGCGATTCCACTACTGTGAGCTTAACCCGGACAAGCAGAGAATCGATACACAAGAAAATTAGCTTTTTATTTTTTGTCCTTTCAATGTATGAAACCTCTATATTTTTTTTTAGATGGTGAAAATCTTTTTTTTTCTTTTTTCTCCTCTCTCCCTTACAGTGAATAATAAGAGCTGAATATATAGATGGAAATTAGGAGGAAATTGGGTGAAATTTTCCATTTCAAATTCAAATTTCTTGCACCTTTCCAAGGCCAACAGGGAGCAACTGGGTTTCGTATGAAATTTTCTCCAAAATCCCAGAAAATCCGAGGCAGCAGGGCTGCTGCGTACAGCTGCTGTTGACATTTTGAACTGCTGCTGCTATTGTTGAAATTAGAAGGGAAAGAGGGGATGGGGCCGGTTTGGTGTATGTTGTATTGTAAGTAGTGTTGTTTGGATTGTATGTATTGTATGCATTGTATGTTAGAAGTCAAAAGGGAAAAAGGGGTGGGGTCAGTTGTTGTTATTATTTTATTGGAAGGGGTCGGTTGGTACATGTATTGTATTATTAATGTTGGGTGCTTCTTGAATTAGGATATAGGTGGGCCAGGGGTTATTGAAAGGGGATTAGGAAAAACTTAGCCAATTTGATTTAGTTAAAATAGGTTTGGCTAGTAATTAAATAAGACAAATTGATATTAATTAATTAACGAGCTTCTTAATCTTAATAAAATAAAATAATTAACTTAATTATAAACGACTAAATAACCAAATAAAATAAAGCTAAAATCCTTTTGAGACAATTTTCGAACATTCATAAAATATACTAATTAGACACACAATTATATATTAATTAACTTAATTATAAACTAATTAACTCGAAATATAAGCTATTAATTAACTTAAACTAAATAACCAAATATTTAAATGAGACTAAAATCCTTTTGAGACAATTTTCTAACATTCATAAAATATACTAATTAGACACATAATTCTATAAAATATCACATTTATTATTTTAAAATTTATAAAAATGACAAAACTACTTAAAATGAGTTGAAAATTATTTTGAATTTTATAAAGCCAATTATTTCAAACCATTTGGAATTTAGGAAGCTCGATGATTAATTTATATTGTGGAGGTCCAAAATTGGATGTCAACAACTGTCCCTCATTTGACTTGGATGGTGAAAGAAATCCGAGGAAAATGAAATTGACGAATCCAATTTTTACTGACCACATCTTCATCCTATCGAAAAGGGATTTTGGTACAAATTTTAGAAATTATGGCCGAACCCTGGAAATGGGTTTCCTATATATCTCAGGCTATATGAGAATTCAGTCCACTTGTAGTTCAATACGCTTAACTTAACGCACAATTATCCAAGAATTCAAAAGTCATTCCGATATCGGATTATGAAGAGACCAGAATACTCCAAAATAAGATTTGAAAGTGAATGTTGGAATACAGCCGAGTTTTCAACATTGATCTCGCTAACCTTCGATTCTGGAAAATGACAAAGTAAGTCGAGTATGAAAAGGAGGCTTGCAACCTCTTAGCCATGAATGCGGAGCTCTTCACATCCATAAGTAAGAACTTACACGGACATAATTTCCAAGGCTCTTGGTGCATTGTCACTTAGATTGGAAAATTGTTTCCGGTGAACCCAAAATTTTTCGGATGCAAAACAGGGACTCATAAATCTAAGAAAAACCCACATGCCTTCTGATAGGGTGTGGTTTGATTATGGTGGAAGTCACTCCTCTGCTCGCGTCCTAAGAGTTTGACACTCCTCTTTGGACTATGTCTGTCACGACCCAAGCCTAGGGCCTAGACGTGACATGGCGAATGAAGAACCCGAAGGAACCCCAAACAAGCCTCTCAAACTTGTCATCACACTTCATCGGTCGCGGAAGTACAATCAACATTAATTAACGGGAAATAGGGACTAAGGGCAAACC
>NC_064283.1:15818213-15821265 GCF_019186545.1 Solanum stenotomum | reverse complement strand
AAATAAGTCGAGTATGAAAAAGAGGCTTGCAACATCTTAACCATGAATGTGGAGCTCTTCACATTCATAAGTAAGAACTTACACGGACATAATTTTCAAAGCTCTTGGTGTATTGTCACTCAGATTAGAAACTTGCTTCCGGTGAAGAAAAAAAATCAAAATTTTTCGAATATGAAACTGAAACCATGAAACCTAAAGAAAAACCCATATGTTTTCTGATAGGGGTGTGGTTTGATTGTGGTGGAAGTCACTCCTCAGCTCGCGTCCTAAGAGTTTGGTACTCCTCTTTGGACTATGTTCCAGTTCGCTGCTAAGAAAAAGTTCCACGTTGTGCTGCATCCTTTTTGATGTCGTCTGCGCCCGTGGTTTGTTTTGGAGAATTCATCCTTTCGGATGCGCACAACAAAGACTGAGATAAAACTCATTAGCATAAAAAAGCAATTCAAATGGGAGACAGTGTCTTTTACCGTGTTGACACTTAATTGTTCTCCTTGAACATTTGACGTAAACTCTATCGGGTTTGATGTGAAGCAAATAAAGCTTGTATTTTGTATTTCTAATATAATCTTCAATGTACTCTTCTTTTGATGACAAAGTAATAAAATATGCAGATGTAATATGTTGATAGTTCTCTTGATGTCGTATTTGCAAGAAAAATGATACAGTTGATGTTGATTTTCTTTTGATGGGCAAATCTTTCTCGCGATGCGTGAATATTTTTCCCGCGATGCATGAATCTCTTTTTGCGATGCATGAATCTTCTCTTGCGATGGATGAATCCTTTTTGTTGCAATGCATGACTTCTTTCTCTTAGCAAGATTTAAGAAGAAATCCATTACCAACAAGATACGATACGGCTCAGCCAAAAAAGGTGAGCGCCTGGCGCGAGCCTTATTTATTAGTTTAGTAAAGTCAAGCTTTGGCGGTAGGGTTGGGGTGCTATGCATGATCTTTTCCTGCGATGCATGAATTTTTTCTCTTGCTATGCATGATCTTTCCCCGCGATGCATGAATCCTTTTCTCTTGCAATGCATGATCTTTTCCCGACAAGCATGAATATTTTCTCTTGCTATGCATGATCTTTTCCCGCGATGCATGAATTCTTTTCCGCGATGCATGAATTTTCTTCCCGCGATGCATGAATCTTTTCTTGCAATGCGTGATTTCTTTCCCTGCGATGTATGAATCTCTTTCGCAATGCATGAATCTTCTTTTGCAATGCATGAATCTCTTTTGATGACACCGTCCCCAGTACCGAACGAAGATAAAGCTTCACCGAGCAACATAGGTGATCTTTTTAGGGTATTTTTGGGTGGCGGTATCGTCTCAATTGACAATATAACTAAAAATGACCCTCAGAGTAATGATATCATCTCATTTGACAATACGATATAAATGACTCTCCGGGTAGTGATATCGTCTCAATCGACAATATAAATAAAAATGACCCTCGGAGTAGTGGTATCATCTCATTTGACAATACGATATAAATGACTCTCCGGGTAGTGGTATCGTCTCATTCGACAATACAATAAACATAACCTTCAGGGTAAGAATATTATCATATCTGACAATATAGTGCAGATAAACGTCTTCCAGGTATCTTTAGTTGCTGGAAAATAAATAAAATTTCTCTCTTCGAGGTTTTCATTTGTCACCACTCCGAACATAATCGTATGTCCATTATGGATTTCGCCTTGTTGGGAATTTGAATGAAATAATGCTATCCATATTCCCAAATATTTGATATAAGAAACATAAAATATTTCCTGCATCCACCAAAAAATTGTCAATTTTAGGGGAGCTCCTCGCCCTTTGACTTCTCCATATTCATTGAATGGAGGAATATGTTGATGTTGGGGTAAACCTATAAACCTGTATCTACAGAAAAATTGTTAGTTTAATAAAAATGAACTGATCTATGTCGATCTCTTCAGTTGTCTGCTCCTTGTCTGACTATCTCCGGTTGATTTTTCTAATCTCCCGCTTCTTGATAGATAAGACAAAACATATTTATGCAAAGTAATTTAGACACAAAATAAAAGTTTTAAAGAAAAATAGATTTTTCAAAAAGGAATATTTGGAAAATGTCGCTTCCAAGTGTCATGTCACGTTGAGCTTTAGCGAATGTCTTTGAAGTTGATGCCTTGAGGTCCATCTGATTACTTGTTGGGAAGTATTCAAAGTTGTTCTAAACTGTCGATAAACCCTGTTGAAATTTTGAGGCCATCTCAAAATTTCTGTCCCAGTTAACTGTCTTGGCTTATCTTTAACCGTTGGTGAGCGATCACGGAATTTTTGAGATCTTCTCAAAAATTCTGTCCCAGTTGCAAATCTCAAAGTAACTTCAGTCTTGACTTTGTAGGAAAATATCTTCTTCTCGAGAATTTTTGAGTCCCTCTCAAAAATTCTGTCCCAGTTTCTATTGTAATGAGAAATAGAAATCTGACAGGGAATATGACCGAACCCTTGTGGCGCCTACATATCCCGTTGAAGCAGGAATCAGGTCAAACGTAGTTCCACCTCGAGGACTAACAAAAATAGAAAATTTGCAAAGAAACCGACCGAGGCCGACATAGGCCGTCTACGTATCTCATTCTTGAGAATTCAGGTCGAACGTAGTTCAAATACAAGAAAATATTAAAAGAGGTAAAAAGGGGGTTACCGAGGCCGACATAGGCCGCCTACGTATCTCATTCTTGAGAATTCAGGTCAAACGTAGTTCCTTACAAGGAAATAAAATTCTAAACAAAGCAATTACAAGCAAATAGAATTATTACAAGGGAATGCCAGAAATACAAACTGAAACTTTACACGTAATATCTCTTGACAGCATCTGAGTTGATCGGTTTCGGCCATTCAGTGCCATCCATCTCCGACAGGACTAGGGCACCTCCGGATAACACTTTGCGAACCATGTAGGGTCCTTGCCAATTTGGTGCAAATTTCCCTTTATATTCATCCTGATGAGGGAAAATGCGCTTAAGAACTAATTGACCAACTTCAAATGTCCTGGATCTTACTTTCTTGTGAAAAGCACGAGTCATTCTCT
>NC_064283.1:15813048-15815148 GCF_019186545.1 Solanum stenotomum | reverse complement strand
GTCTCATTAACACCTTGTCTACCATGCAAAGCATAAAATCGATTGTCCCTTGGGGCACCACTTTGAGAAGCACCTCTACCCAAAGGAGTAGTGTTAGCACTTCGGACCTTGTTGCGGATCTTGGGACATTCAAACCTCTTATGACCCACTTCTCCACATTCAAAGCAAGCACCCGAACCCTTCATGCAAGGACCACCATGCTTCCTCCCACACTTAGGGCATACATCCATAGAACCCACTTCACCTCCCCCTTGAGGTCTAGGAACATTGATAGCAAATCCCCGGTTGACATGAGGGCTTCCTCGGCCTTGATGAAATCTAGCACCCTTAGGGAACCTATTCTCCAATCAGGCCCTCTTGGCCTCGTGCCCCCTTCTCTTCCTTAATTTCTCCTCCTCCATTTGCTCGGCATAAGTCATCAACCGAGACAAATCCATATCTCCAATGAGCATAGCGGACCGACACTCCTCACTAACCAAGTCGGATACACCCATCACAAATTTGTTCATCCTCGACCTAGAGTCGGCCACCAAGTGAGGTGCATACTTGGATAGTTGGACAAATTTGAGGGCATACTCCCTCACACTCATAGTTCCTTGCTTCAAGTTCATGAATTCCACCAACTTTGCCTCCCTAAGCTCAAGAGGGAAGAACCTATTAAGGAAAGCAAGTTTAAACTCCTCCCACAAACACCACATAGCCATTACCTTTCTCACCCTTCCATTGATAAAACCAAATTTGAGCAACCCCCTTGAGTTGGTAGGCCGCCAATTCCGCCTTCTCACAAGCACCAACATCCATAATGGTCAAGATTTTGCATACCTCATCGATGAACTCTTGCGGGTCCTCATCCACCTTTGAACCATGGAAGACCGGAGGATTCATCCTCATGAAATCTCTCACCCTTTCCCCCGGGGTGGTAGTTCAAGGAGCTTCGGCTCCTTGTTGCACTTGGTTAGCTACCACTTATGCAAGCATGGTGAGTGCATCACGGAGCTAAGCATTGGTGGGTGGCTCTTCCGGTGATCGGGCCCATCTTCCCCTCATGTTTGGCATGATGATCTAGCAGTCCAAAGAACAAGCGTTAGGGAGGAATCACCTTATCGCACTCTAAGCACGACATAGATCATGAAGAAAGGAAACCTATCCTAAAACGTTTTGTAGCCTCCCATTCATAGTCGTGGCGCGCTTCACAACCATGATTAGGACTTTACTCAACGCGGTGTGTTGGACTCCGAGGATTTAACAACCTAGTGCTATGATACCAAGCTTGTCACGACCCAAGCCTAGGGCCTAGACGTGACATGGCGAATGAGGAACCCGAAGGAACCCCAAACAAGCCTCTCAAACTTGTCATCATACTTCATTGGTCGCGAAAGTACAATCAACATTAATTAACGGGAAATAGGGACTAAGGGCAAACCATTTCAAAATGACATCATAGAACAAGAGTCAAGCTCATTTACAAAATACTTGTCCAACACACATCTCTACATACATAGATAGGACAGGGGCCATGACATACTACCTGCTCCCCTCATAGTCAAAATACAATTGCAAGTTAAAGTCTCAAAACATAGGAGTAGGAAACATAACATAGCCCTCGAATCATTGAGGACTCACCAACAAACTCGGATAAGCACCGTACTAGCCACGTGAATGGAGAGAAGGATCAAGAGTAGCTTCGGTCCCTACATGGTGACATCATGTAGGCAAAATATGTGTTAGTACTTGGAATGTACTAAGTATGCGGGGTGCAACACAACAATAGATAAGGACACAATCGAAATACAAGAAATAGTTGCATAGGCATTATGAATAACAATATGAGGATGCATGATCAAAGTGAAGTCAAAACATGTTTAAGTAAATCTATAATAATAGTAGATATCATATGTGTATGCATGATCCAACCAATCTATAACCCCAACTTAGGATAGGGGATGCCGTTCACACCCGGACACCCTGGTGGCAAGGTATAAACCCCTCACATGGTTGATGTTGGTCACACCCCAAGCATCCTAGGTGGTGAGATATAAACCTCTCACATGGTTGATGTTGGTCACACCCCAAGCATCCTAGGTGGTGAGATATAAACCT
>NC_064283.1:15775523-15812594 GCF_019186545.1 Solanum stenotomum | reverse complement strand
CACCCACAATACCACATGAAAATCTCCACATCCATTCCAAATTTAGATTCAAGTTCTAGAGTCACAACATGCTCAAAACAATCACTTTTCATGTTTAAAATTCAATGTGCAGGAAATTATTACAAAGAACAAGACTAATTTATGAATCTTAACTTAAACCATGAATTAGTGAGTAGAATAGAGTCTAGGCACTATAGGTGGAAGGACCCATGAGTTCAACACCACATACCTTGAGTTCTTATGAAGGTCTTGAGAGTGTCTTCAATGGAAGCTTGGAGCTTGGAGCAAGAGTCTCTTCAATCTTGAGGAAGGTTTTGGATTAGGGTTCTTGAGAGAACTTGAGAGAAAATGTGTTTAAGTATGGGAGAGGTGTTTTGGAAAATGTTTTAGAGATGGAATTGAACTAATGGTATATAGGAAATAACATATGCCCTTTGGAAAAAGGGTCCAACACTTAGAAAAAAAATGAGGCGGGTGAACAGTAAAAACGCTCATTGGAAATTGCATTTTCTGTCGGATAAATTTTACGAAAATGGGCATAACTTCTTCGTCCGAACTCCGAATGGGGTGAAACGAAGTGCGTTAGGTAGCTAACTCAAAGGGGTTTCCATGGATATGTTACGTGCCACCCAATTATTTGTGTGCTAGGAGATATGACCCTCCAAAGTAGACCCTCGAAAAAGGCTTCACTTGGAAATTTCGGATTTTGATACGGTTGCTCTAAAATTTGGGTTAGACCCATTTACCACTCAATTTGACCCCCTAAACAAGAATATGAAGTCGGATTTTCGAAAAATGAAACGAATTTTTTTTATATAACTAAACAAGTTTCCGGTAACTTCCGAAGCACATTTGTAAGAACCTTTTGGGTCATTTCAATGTCCCAATTCACTGCTAAGAAAAAGTTTCACGTTGTGCTGCAGCCTAATTGATGTCGTCCGCACCTGTGGTTTATTTTGAGAATTCATCCTCTTGGATGCTCTCGACAAAGACTGAGATAAAACTCATTAGCATAAAAATGTCGTTCAAATGGAGGGATAGTGTCTTTTACCATGTTGACACTTAATTTATCTCCTTGAACATTTGGCATCAACTCCATCGAGTTCGACATGAAGCAAATAAAGTTTGTGTCTCATATTTGTAATATAATCTTCATTGTACTCTTCATTTGATGATGAAGTAATAAAATAGGCAAATGTAATATGTCGATAGTTCTTTTGATGTCGTTGTTGATGGTTCTCTTGATGTTGCCCTTGCAAATGAAAATGATGCAGCCGATGTTGATTTTCTCGCGATGCATGATTTCCTTTTCTGCGATGCGTAAAGATAATGCTTCCTTGAAAAATACAGGTGATGTTTCCTAGAAAACTATAGCTGATGGTGATTTTCCCGCGATGCATGAAATTTTTTCTCGCGATGCATTAATCTTTCTCTTGCATTGCATGAATCTTTTTCCTCGATACATGGTTTTTTCTCTGCGATGCATGGATTTTTTTCCGCTATGCATGACTTTCTTTCCCGCGATGCGTGACTTTCTTTCCCGTGATCCATGAATCTTCTCTTGCAATGCATGAATCTCTTTTCTCGCGATGCATGTATCTTTTTCCCGAGATGCATGAATCTTCTCTTGCAATGCATGAATCTCTTTTCTCGCGATGCATGAATCTTTTTCCCGCGATGTATGAATTTTTACTTGTAATACATGAATTCCTTTCCCGCGATGCATGAATCTTCTCTTGCAATGCATGAATCTCTTTTCTCGCGATGTATGAATCTTTTCCCCGCAGTGCATGAATCTTTTTCCTGCAATGCATGAGTCTCTTTCCCGCGTTGCATGAATCTTCTGAGGTATTTTTGGGTGGCGATATTGTCTCAATGGACAATATAATAAAAATGACCCTCAGAGTAGTGGTATCGTCTCAATTGACAATATAACTAAAGATGACCCTAAGTAGTGGTATTGTCTCATTTGTCAATACAATATAAATGACTCTCCGGGTAGTAATATTATCATGTTCGATAATATGATGCAGATAATGTCCTCCAAGTGTCTTTAGTTGCAGAAAAATAATAATATTGCTATCTTTGTGGCTTTCGTTAATTCCATCTCTGAACATAGTTGTACGTTCATTATGGACTTGCCTTGTTGGGAATTTGCACAAAATAATGTTATTCATAATCCAAAATCCTTGATACAAGCAACATAAAATATTTCCTATAGACCTGCATTCATAGAGAAATTGTTAGTTTAAAAATGAACTGATCTGTGTCGATCTCTACGATTGTCTGCTCCTTGTCTTGCTATTTTTGGTTGATTCCTCCGATCTCCCGCCTCTTGATAGACAAGACAAAATATTTTTTTGCAAAAAAATTGAAACAAGAAAGAAAAGTTTTTAAGGAAAATAGATTTTTAAAAGTAATGTTTGAAAAAGGTCACTGCCAAGTGTCATGTTACGTTAAGCTTCAGTGAACGTATTTGAAGCTGATGCCTTGAAGTCTTTTCGATTACTTGTTGGGAAGTAGTCAAAGTCATTCCAAACTCCCGATGAACCTTATTGTAATTTTTGAGGTCTTCCTCAATATTTCTGTCCCGGTTAATTGTCTTGGCTTATCTTTAACCGTTGGTGAGCAAATACGAAATTTTTGAGATCTTCTCAAAAATTCTGTCCCAGTTGCAAATCTCAAAGTAACTTCAGTCTTGACTTTGTCGAAGAGATCTTCTTTTTAAGAATTTTTGAGTCCCTCTCAAAATTCTGTCTCAGTTTCTATTGTAAAGGAATAATAGAAATCTTACGGGAGATATGACCGAGCCCTTGTGGCGCCTACGTATCCCGTTGAGGCAGGAATCAGGTCAAACGTATTTCCCCCTCTCGAGGATTAACAAAATAAGAAATTACAAAGACCGACCGAGGCCGCCTACGTATCTCATTTTTGAGAATTCAGGTCGAACGTAGTTCATTACAAGAGGGATAAAATTCTAAACAAAGCAATTACAAGCAAATAGAACGATTACAAGGGAATGACAGAAATACAAACTGAAACTTTACACGTAGTATCTCTTGACAGCATCTGAGTTGATCGGTTTCGGCCATTCAGTGTCATCCATCTCCGACAGGATTAGGGCACCTCCGGATAACACTTTGCGAACCATGTAGGGTCCTTGCCAATTTGGTGCAAATTTCCCTTCATATTGATCCTGATGAGGGAAAATGCACTTAAGAACTAACTGACCAACTTCAAATGTCTTGGATCTTACTTTCTTGTGAAAAGCACGAGTCATTCTCTGTCGATACAGTTGACCATGACAAATGGCAACCATTCTTTTCTCGTCAATCAATGTTAGCTGGTCAATCCGCTTGCGAACCCATTCAATATCACTTAATTCAGCTTCTTGGATGATTCTCAATGAAGGTATTTCAACTTCGGCAGGTATAACTGCTTATGTCCCATACACCAACAAATATGGAATTGCTCCGACTGATGTTCTGACAGTCATTCTGTAACCCAACAAAGCATATGGCAACATCTCGTGCCAACCTCTGCGATTTTCAATCATCTTTCTCAAAATCTTCTTTATGTTCTTATTGGCGGCTTCTACAGCTCCGTTCATTTAGGGACGATAGGCAGTGGAATTCCGGTGAGTAATCTTGAATTGTTCACATATCTCTCTCATCAAGTGACTGTTAAGATTCGCTCCGTTATCAGTAATGATGGATTCTGGTACTCCAAACATACATATCAGGTTGTTGCGAACAAAATCAGCTACAACTTTCTTGGTTACCGACTTGTACGAAGCTGCTTCCACCCACTTGGTGAAGTAGTCAATGGCAACCAAAATGAATTTGTGTCCGTTAGAGGCGGCTGGCTCTATTGGACCAATGACATCTATGCCCCAAGCTACAAATGGCCAAAGTGAACTCATAGCATTGAGTTCATGAGGCGGAACTCGAATCAAATCACCATGCACCTAACATTTATGACATTTCTGCACAAACTTGCAACAATCGTGTTCCATAGTCATCCAAAAATATCCGGCTCGGAGGATCTTCCTTGCCAAAGTGAGTCCATTCATGTGAGTACCACAGGCTCCAGCATGTATTTGTTCCAGGAGCTTTGCAACTTCACGAGCATCGACACATCTGAGAAGACCTAAATCTGGAGTCCTCCTATAAAAGATTTCCCCACTTGCAAAGAAATTGAGGGCCATACGGCGTATCGACTTTTTCTGGTTGAACGTTGCATTCTCAGGATAAGTCCCGGTCTCTAAATACTTCTTGACTTCAAAATACCAAGGCAAGCCATCTGGTTCTACTTCAACATGTGAACAATTGACGGGCTGCTCTTTTACCTCTATATCCAAGGGATTGATATAACTTGTAGCTGGATGTTTAATCATTGACGCAATGGTGGCAAGAGCATCGGCCAACTCATTCTGTGTTCTGGGAGTGTGCCTGAATTCAATCTTGCGAAATCTCTTGCACAATTTCTATATATATTGCATGTACGGTGTGATCTTTGGGTTTTTCACGGCCCATTCCCCTTGAACCTGATGAATCAGCAAATCTGAGTCTCCAAGAACTAGCAACTCATGAACATTCATATCAATTGCCATCTTCAGACCGAGGATGCAAGCTTCATACTCAGCCATGTTGTTCGTGCATTCAAATCGGAGTTTAGCTGCCATAGAATAGTGCTGACCGGTTTCTGACACTACGACCGCTCCGATTCCTTTCCCTTGATGATTCGCCGCTCCATCAAAAAACACTCTCCAACCAGGGTATGCTTCAGAAATATCCTCACCCACAAATGCTATTTCTTCATCAGGAAAATAAGTCTTGAGCGGTTCATACTCTTCATCAACCGAATTCTCTGACAGATGATCAGCCAAGGCTTGTGCCTTTATCGCCTTCTGAGTCACATACACAATGTCAAACTCACTCAAAAGCATTTGCCATTTAGCCAACTTCCCGGTCGGCATCGCTTTCTGGAAAATATACTTCAACGGATCCATCCGGGAGATAAGGTAGATGGTATAAGAAGACAAATAATGTCTCAACTTTTGAGCGATCCAAGTCAAAGCACAACATATTCTCTCCAAAAGAGTGTAACGAGCCTCATATGGAGTGAACTTTTTACTCAAGTAATAAATGGCTCGCTCTTTCTTCCCAGTCTCATCATGTTGACCAAGCACGCATCCCAACGCATTATCCGAGACCGACAAATATAGCAATAATGGACTCCCTTCTCGTGGAGGGACCAACACCGGTAGATTGGAAAAATAGTTCTTGATGGCATCAAAAGCAGTTTGACATTCTCCGGTCCACTTGGTTGAGGCATCTTTTTTCAATAACTTAAAGATGGGCTCACACACCACGGTGGATTGAGCTATGAATCGGCGGATGTAGTTCAACCTTCCTAGAAAACTCATCACCTCCTTCTTCGTCTTTGGAGGAGGTAATTCTTGGATCGCCTTGATCTTGGAAGGGTCAAGCTCAATTCCCCTTCTGCTGACTATAAATCCCAACAACTTGCCAGCTAGCACCCCAAAAGCACATTTAGCGGGATTTAACTTCAAATTGTATCGACGCAAACGATCAAAGAATTTTCTCAAGTGAGTCAAGTGATCCGAACTCTTGCGGGACTTGATTATGACATCATCTACATACACCTCGATCTCATTGTAAATCATATCATGAAAGATGGTCGTCATAGCCCTCATGTAAGTAGCACCAGCATTTTTGAGACCAAAAGGCATCACTCGATAATGATATACACCCCAGGGCGTGATGAAAGCTGTCTTTTCTACATCTTCCTCATCCATCAGGATCTGGTGATAACCCGCATAACAATCCACAAACGACTGCATCTCATGCTTAGCACAGTTATCAATGAGGATGTGAATGTTTGGCAATGGAAAATTATCTTTCGGGCTAGCTTTGTTGAGATCTCTGTAGTCAACACAAATTCTAATTTTTCCGTCTTTCTTGGCAACCGGAACAACATTAGCTAACCAAGTCGGATACTGCGTCACTTCCACTACTTGGGACTCGATCTGCTTTGTAATCTCCTCTTTGATCTTTAAACTCAACTCAGGCATAAACTTCCGAGTCTTTTGTTTTACTGGACTGAAATCTGGATTGATTGGCAACTTGTGGGACACCATATTCGTACTCAATCCTGGCATATCTCTATAAGACCAGGCAAATACATCAATGTATTCCCTGAGCAAATGAACTAGGTCTCTTCTTTGGGCTTCAGTCAGATAGACACTGATTTTGACTTCTTTAACACATTCCTCATCTCCGAGATTCACAGTTTCAGTTTCTTCAAGATTTGGCTTTGTTGATTCACGAATTGTCGAAATTCATCGGCAACATATTCGGGTACCTCATTTTCTTCTTCGTATTCCTCACATTCGTCAGCACCTACTTCATTTCGTTCACTCGATTCATGACATGACATGATATTGGCAGGTTTTAAATTAATATTCTGAAATCATAAATAAACAAAGTTAGGAAAGTAAAATATAAACAGATAAATAAACAAATTTTCAATAAAAGAGGCTTTTCATTTAAATTGAAAGACAAGGGGACAAAGGGGAGTCCAATGGACTCGATCAAAGGTAGTCCATGCATAACAAAAAGAATAGAAAATAAAAGAAGAAGAAGATTAGCATATATAAAGGACTATGTGGATGATTAACTATGTGTAAATGAGATAGTAAGATTAATCATAGGAAAACAAATTAATCACATGTGAAAGAAACAATGTCTTGATGAGATGAAATTAGCTAAGCAAGGATAAAGACTAGTACATAAGTTGGACGTATTTGTGACAGAGAATCATACTAATGCTATGGTTATGGTAGAACAATGATGCCAAATCAACTGAAAATACATTTAAAATTCCAACTTTAATTCATCACCCTTTTAAACAAAAAACAATAATAAAACAACTCGATCAAGCAACATATATACAAACGAACTTTAACACTTGCATAGAGGTATGTGTAAAGGAATGGATGGGGACTTAAGCACCAAAACATACTACTGAAAAAGTAACAAAACAAATATCTCTAATGTGGTTTAGGGGAGTGAAACAGTGAGGAAATAATAATTTTGCCTTAGTTGGGAACATGACTCCAACTTAACATTTTGGAAAGCAAATTTGAGATAACAGTGCTCACATTAGAAATCTTCTTTTCCAAACATAAAAATAATTAAGTTAATGGGATCGGATTAGACACAAAAATTAAAAAAAATAATAAAAAAAATCTTTGCACATGAAGGTATGTAAATAGATTCTATGAAATGGGTGACTAAAAACCAAGACAAGAACTCAAACTTCAGCATAATAACAGACACAACAAATAAGCTCAATACAATAGCAACTTCTATACAAGAAAACCACAAATAACATACGAATACCAATCCTTTAAATGCCAAAATAGAGACAAAGCTAATCCCATGAAGATTCACATACTAAAAAATAAAAACGGAATCAAACTTTATAAAAAAAAATAGAATTTTTCAACAGGAAGTAAAACAGAGTAATCCGCTAATAATATCAAATCGAGTACATTGAAAATATACAATGAGTTAAATAAAACGATGATAATTTACCTTTTCCGAAGCAGCGTTTCTGGACAACGAGAAGAGTGATTCCACCACTGTGAGCTTAACCTGGACAAGCAGAGAATCGATACACAAGAAAATTAGCTCTTTATTTTTCGTCCTTTCAATGTATGAAACCTCAATATTTTTTTTAGATGGTGAAAATCTTTTTTTTTTCTTCTCTCCTCTTTTCTCTAGTGAAATAAAGAGGTTTAAATAGATGGAAAAAATTGGGATTCAATTCTTGGGGGGGTGGAAATCGGAAAGGGTAAGGGTAGAATAGGAATTCCAATCGACTCCCCCAAATTCAAAATTTTCTTCCCAAGGATGGGAAGAACTGTTCTTTGTACAAAATTTCAAACGAAATCCCCCTAAAATCCGGATGAAAAGATCAAGGGGCGGCAATTGCAGAGGAAGCTGTGGGAGTTGACGTTTCTGGATTTTTGCAGTGCACTCACGTGTTGGTGAAGAAGAGAGAGGACGCAGGGTCATTTTGTTTGGGCTGCTGGAGATGTCTCTGGAAATCTGGGTTCTTTTTGTGAAGGAGAAATGGATTTGGGCCGAGTTGAGGGGATTATTGGGTTGGGTCGGCTGGAATGGAAAAGAATTGGAAAAGAAATGGGCTGGGGGTAATTGTTTTGGGCTGCTGGAGGGAGTATAATGGGCTGGGAATTTATTTGTGATTGGAAGTGGGAATTGGGCCTGCTGGGGTGAAACAAAAGGGCCCAAAATTAATCTTAAAAGATGGGATGAATTGTTATTAAATAATGGATTTCAATTATAGCCTAATAGAATTTAATTGGTGAATTCAACAAAAATTTAAACAAGATGAGTTAATATAAATTATCTTAACGAAATAAGAAATAATTAACTTAATTATAAACTAACTAATTCAAATACAAAACCAATTAACTCAATATTATAACTATAACTTAAAGTAAATTAATAAAATATTTAACTAAAATGTAAAATCTTTTGTGATGACTTTTCAAATATTTATAAAATAACGTGATTGCTAAAATATACATGTTTATTATTAAAAAATGATAAAATTACTTTTTTTTAAAAAAATAACTTGAAAATATTTTGAATTTCATAAAACTCATTAATTCAAAATTATAACTATCCCTAAATTTAAAATATAAAACCCTTTTTTTTTAGACGATTTTCGAATAATCATAAAATATATCAATTGTACACATAATTATGTAAAACATATATATTATCTAAAAATTATGAAAAGTGACAAAACTATTAAAAATCTTGCAAACTAGATTATTATTTTTTGAAACTTTATAAAACTAATTATTTTACATTGTTTGAAATTGGAGAAGCTCGAAATGATTAATTTATATTGTGGAGGGTCAAAATTGGGTGTCAACAGCGATGGACGACATCTCTTAGTCCGTCTTTTTTTTCGCGTATTTTTGCGCCAAATATATATAAAATTAATAATTATTGATTTAATATATATAACGACGCCGTCCGTCGCTTTTATTAAAAATAATTATATATTAATTAAAGTATTAACGACGTTGTCCATCACTTTATATTTATTTTATTTTATTAAATTTTCTTTTTATTATAGCGACGGACGACATCTTTATGTCCGTCGCTTTTAGTCGAAATAGGTCGGTCAACTATTTTAAAAAAGCGACGGACAATGTCTCTTTGTCCGTCGCTTTTTGATCAAAATGTTGGTCAACTTTTTAAATGAAAAGCGACGGACGGGGAGACGATGTTCGTCGCTTTTCGTTAAATATCTGAAATAGCAGACGCATTTTTCTCCATTTTCCCTCTCTTCCTTCTCTCTAAAGATTCCGCCGCCGCCTCCGTTGCTTGCCGTTGCCATCGCTTGCCGGAATCGCTGCTGCCATCACTGCTTCCTCTCTCCATTGTCTCTTTCTCCATTAATTTAAGGTTAGGGTTTTATCAAATTAGTTTTAATTTTTTTCAATTTTAATTATATTTGATTATGTTAATTAGTTTATTGAATTTGTGTTTTATTGAATGATTGATTGTGTTTGATAGTGCATTGAATTAGTTTTTTTATTGATTGTTAGTTTGATTGATTGTTAGTTAGTAAGTGAATGATTTAGGGTTTTTGATTTTGTTAATTAGTATTGAATTTGTTTTTTATTGATTGTTATAAGTTTGATTGATTGTTAGTTAGTTAGTGAATGATTTAGGGATTTTGATGTTAGTTAGGATTGATTGATTGTTGTAAGTGGAGTGTTAATCTAGATGAATTGAAGTTAGATTTAGAACTTGATTTTGAAATTTGAATATAACTAATTAATTCTTGAGTTAAAATTTTATGTATAACTAATTTTAGAAATTGGATATATATGATGAATTTAATTAGAGCTTGAATATAGTTATTGAACTTGAATATATTAACTAGCTAATTTTTGGATTTGAAGTTTATGTATAACTAATTTTAGAACTTTGATATGAACTTGAATTTAGAAATTGAACATTGAACTTAGAACTTAATAACTAATTCTTGATGACCTCAATTAATTTGAACTTAATAATTGAACTTTGAACTTAATTAACTTTGTGATAAATTTTTTGTGTCCATCGAGTGTTTGTTAAGCATAAGTACCAACACTAGTTGATTTTATTGATGACATCCATCTAGTGTTGATATTAAGCTTTAATTTAGGAATAATGTGTTTGTTTAGCATAAGTACCAACACTAGTTGATCCTATTGATGACAAAATTGATTTTCTTGCAAGATCGATTTGTGTCCATCTAGTGTTGACACTTAGCTTTAAAAAGTTGTTAAGTTGTTAAAGTTAAAAAATTGTTAAGTTGTTTAAATAAGTTAAATTAAATAATGTGGTTTTGTTGGTGGATTTAGTTGTTGGAATTAAGTCAAAACTAAACTAGTTCAAGTTAAAAAGTTGTTAAGTTGTTTAAATAAGTTCAAATAGATAATGTGGTTTAGTTGGTGAATTTAGTTGTTGGAATTAAGTCAAAACTAAACTAGTTTATTAAAGTTAAAAAGTTGTTAAGTTGTTTAAATAAGTTAAAATAAATAATGTGGTTTAGTTGGTGGATTTAGTTGTTGGAATTAAGTCAATACTAAACTAGGTCAAGTTGTTAAGTTGTTTAAATAATGTGATTTTGTTGTTGGATTTAGTTGTTGGAATTAAGCCAAAAAGGCTAGAGACAGTCTTAAGGGTGACTCGTTGCACACCGGAGGTGCAAAGACCGTTGGAACAATTGCACGAGAGATGGTAAGTTCTAATTCAAACTTTTAAATAAATAATTAATTGATTCATATATATCGTTATAAATTTCAGTTTTTATTTATAGGAAAAAAACTTGGGACGCACTCCCATTGAACCGGAAGTTTTCAAGAAGACTCGTGCCAGGAAGAAAGAAAATGAGTCAGATCCGAATGTGTGGACGGAGGAAAGGGCTGAACGAACTTTTGTAAGTTATTTAATATGAATAATATATATTAATAGTGAATATATTAATGGCATGTATATATATTGATGTCAATTTTTATATTTAATATGCATGATGAGTTTCATCAGTATGTCGCTGAGAATCTAGATAGTTCGGTCCAATTGACACCTGAACTTTCCACCCAAATTTGGAAAGAAGAAGTGGTAGGGGGAACATACAAGGGTAGAGTCTATGGTCTAGGATTTTGAAATGATGTAAGACGACTCCATTCAGGCTTATAAGGTATTGGATCATCACGTCAAGCCGAGGCACTTAACGGTGTTTAGATTGTTGCTATGTCGGCTCAAATAGCTAAACTTACAGCGGCACTGGCAGAGTCGGAGTGAAGAAGAGTAGCTGAACAAGAAAGCATGAGTGAGACCGTTCAGCAAATCAAAGAACAAGTGATGAACCTCGCTCAACGACCTACTACTTCGACTCCCCATGACACCGATGACGAGAGTGATGTAGATGATTATGTAGATCCCACTCCCTAGTTTAGATCTCTGGACATTTATGAACTTTTTGAAATTTTGAAATGAATTTTGAAAGACTTTATAAGTTTTTAATTTGTGATTTAGAAACTTTTGAATGTTATTTTAAGTTTATTGTTTTATGTTTTGTTTAGATTGTTTATAATTGTGTGTGTTTGATTGGGCTAAATAGTGTAGAATTGAATTGAATTGCATTTGCAGGTGGGCAGTAGAAACTGTCAGTTTCTATTGTCAAAAATATTGCAGAAAAAGCGATGGATATCATGGTTTTGTCGGTCGCTTTTCTGGGTTTTATTTTTTTAAATCCCAGAAAAGTGACGGATAGCGTGGTTTTGTCTGTCGCTATTCAGGGATTTTCAAAAATAAATTATCAAGAAAAGCGACGGACAGGGTCCTTTTGTCCGTCGCTTTTCTGGGATTTTCAAAAATAAAATTTCCAGAAAAGTGACGGACTGCGTCGCCTTTTAGAAATAAAAAAATGAAAATTAAAATAAAGCGACGCAGTCCATCGCTTTTTGAAAAGTGTCGAGCTAAAAAGCTACAGAGGTGACTGCGTCGCTTTTCTGTCGTCGTTTTTTGACAGTTTTTTAGCAGTGAGAAATTAAAATTGAATTTCATGTTGATCATAAGAAACCTAGATTTCTATAGATTTCTGCCGTCGTGTTTTGACAGTTTTTTAGTAGTGAGAATTTAAAATTGAATTTCATGTTGATCATAAGAAACCGATTTCTATAGATTTCAAATAATTGAAATATAGAGTTCTCTTTGAAATTTAATTGGTGAAAAAAAACTATTGATGAAATCTCGCATACCTGAATTCCACGAATTATTAGAGAAAAGTTTTGGACTTACAACTTTATAACTTGAACTTGAGAAATCCTTCTATAGACTTCTTCGAGATGAAGTTTGTGAAGAATCTTGATTGGAAAATTCTAGGATTCTTGAATAGAATCTTGAACTTGGAAAAATCTCTTTCTTGACATTCTTTAGTTTTGGGAGAAGAATTAGGGATTATAGGGGCGGCACTGTGCTTTGTAAAATAAGGCTTATGCCTAATTTGGGGGGCCCAATTTTTTATTAAGAATA
The DNA here is from genome assembly GCF_019186545.1 of Solanum stenotomum. Classification (NCBI taxonomy): domain Eukaryota; kingdom Viridiplantae; phylum Streptophyta; class Magnoliopsida; order Solanales; family Solanaceae; genus Solanum; species Solanum stenotomum. The sequence continues at coordinate 15,799,938 of NC_064283.1, read as the reverse complement.
AATTATGTGTTAAATTTTTATAAAAAAAATTGATTATTTAAGAAAAAAAGTATAATATTTTTAAAAATATATTATTTCACCCACTTTAACATCTTTTGTACTTTGTTAAATAAGAATTAATAGTGAAAAGTGTTGAACAAAGTGTATTACAAATTCTTTTTTATTTGTTTTAAAATTTAAGTTTCAAGCATTACAACAAGCATATTAAAATGGGGTATACCAAGTCATCAACCTCTTGAGATTCTATGATTCTACTCTTATCTTTATTTAATATTTGTCAACTTATTACTTATAGAATTATGTTAACAATTCATATAATAATTGCCTCACTGAAAGGATGCATCTGAATGTTGAGCAGATAAAATCTTACCTAAAACTAATAACTAAAAAAACAATATTAAATTTCTTCTAAATAGTGTTAGAAAAATAAAATTTGAATATATACGTACACAAAGTTTGTTTATATTTTAGGCCTTGAATTGAAATTTCGCTTTATGCCTCCGATTTCGTTGAGCCGCCCTTGTTAAGGAATGCGGATGTTGATTCATGTATAAGGATGTTATTAGGTTATAACATGGAGTTGGGGAAGTTAATAATGGGTAAAAGTGAAAGAATACCCCTCTTGGAATATAAGAAGACTTGGAAAATAAAAGAAAACGACTTTTTAGTGAATTGTGTTGGCGAAATCGAGTTCATAATGACTATCATAGTTGTTTTGAGTTCTCAACGTATTTTACTGAAAGGACTATCATAGTTGTTTTGAGTTCTTAAAAATTGTTTGACTCTTCAAACAGTAACACCTTCGCATAAATGGGATAGAGGAAGTATCTTTTAATCTATTTAGTGTTGTCATGATTTTCGTTAGGTTAGTTAAAAATTATCATTCAGAAGAATTGTAGTTATTAGTGTAAAAGCTAACAATTGAGGATGCATAAGTAGTTTATGCATTTAGTGCAGGTTTGGACCTGAGTATCAACGGGGTTGTATGAGTCCACCACAAGTCAGGACACCAGGTCCCTTGACTGTTCTAGTAACAGAAAGTAATTTAAATGTTTAAAGTAAAGAACACAAATGTTTACGTGGAAACCTCCTTGCTCAAGGAAGGAAAAATCAAAACCTGTCAAACATGATTTCTTAAAGCTCCAATAACTTCAAGCACCTTGTGAATACAAACTCGAGTACTCACAAAGGATTAAACTCTTAATCCTAAGCACCTTGTAACACTTATATTACAAGACACAAAGAAATAACTCTATTGCTCACTATATTAACTACCTTTAGTTAACATAGACTTCAAGCAAACACAACTAGGCTAACTCTAGCCACAGACTCAACTCACAATCCTTTAAACTGACATGATCTATTATCATTTATAATATAGGAATAGATCTACAATATGAGAGCACAAGACAATAAACTCAAATAACAACTTAAGACGCTGCTACACTCAATCAGGTCCCTCGTTGCGTGTGAAAGTAGTTCCTCTTTGAAAATGACTTTTGCTTTTGAATAATCTTGGTTGCAAAAACGAGGTTGTTTCTTGTCAACATATCCATTGTATAAGAGAGACAAAACAACCTAGTAGCACGCCATTGATCGAGGACTGTTGTCCTTTCCGTGCCTCTGCTGCAGTGCCCACCAACCACTGCAGTTTTTGTAGCTGTTGGCTTGTCCTGTAAAACGAAAACTCAGAGGACCAGGTCCTTTTACATAGTCCTATTTAGCTTGTTAATTCATCAAAACCCAAAATACAACAAGCTATATCCTATGTATTGAGGTTCCTACACATTCCACTGTATTCTTGACATTTTATTTATGTCATTATTCACTTATTTGGTTATGATTTTTGTTAAAAAATGACAAAAAGTCCCACATCGGTGGTTAATGAGATGGGTGGACTCCTTATAAGGCTTGGGCAATCCTCCTCCCTTTGAGCTAGCTTTTGGGGTGTGAGTTAGGCGTAAAACCTAATTTAACATGGTATCAGAGCAGGACCCGTCTCACCCGATGTTGGGGCGCCCAAAATCAAAATTGCCCACGCACCAGATGCTAAGCACTGGGCGTGAGGTTGGGTGTTAAAGAATGACAAAAGTCCCACATCGGTGGTTAATGAGATGGGTGAACCCCTTATAAGGCTTGGACAATCCTCCTCCCTTTGAGCTAGCTTTTGGGGTGTGAGTTAGGCCTAAGACCTAATTTAACAATTTTCTTGACGTGGGAATAGTTAGGTGTCATCACGACTTAGGAAAATTGGGTCGTTAGTCGTTACGATGATGATTCTTCAGTTCGGAACTTTCATCTCTCGACTTGTTAAAACACATTCATCAATAGGAAACAAGAGAGAAGAGGTCAATTGTATATACAATGAGACATTTGGAAGATACCAATTTTATTAGGTGTAGATGTACTGTCAATGCAATATTTGTAGAATAGCAGGGAAAGCACACAACAATCACAAAATCATATAGTAGAACTTTCAATGTTTCTTGTAATAAAATGTTGAAGTTTAGAAATACTAGTACTCTTACTATATATGTTACATTGTATTTGCATCATTTCTTTAGTCTATAAGTAGGAATTGCCAGCAAAGGCTTTTCTCTACATGTTACCATCCCAAACTTCTCATCGATGTCTAAATCACAAGGATGAATACCATGTGGAAGCTCCCACTCAAAGCAATGCACCTGTAATGACCCTCCAGGTCATTTTTAAATTAAAGAATTCATTTCATCGTTTNGGATTTACGTAGGACGAAGGGGGTTCATCCAAACCCCCTTCGTCGAAAAATTACACTATATATATAAGATTAAATTTTTAATATACGTGTATATATATAGTACTGAACCCCCTGAACATACACCAAAGGCGTAGCTCAGTGGTGTTGGGGGTTCAGGAATTTGCTTTACTGCACGCGAGGTCGCGTGTTCGAATCCGGGTAGAGGCATTTCTTTTATCAGCTTATATTTTAGGCGTTTTAATTTATTTTAAAATATAATAATGCAATCAGAAAATGATGTTTAGTTCCAAAAAATTAAAATGCTGATTGGGAATTTAGGATTTATTAGTTTAATCCCTAATTATAAAGTCAAATATTAAAAAACCCTTTTCTTCTTGATTCGACAGTTTAATCCGACCCGTTTATATCCAATTCGACCAGTTTAATTTATTTGTGAATATTATTTACGTGATTAATTTTTTCATTGAACCCCCTTGATGAAAATCCTCCCTCCGCCACTGATTGCAGGTACCAGTCCCAATTGCACATACATAATAGGACCATGTTTCTTGGCTAGTTTTTGTAAATCTTTGTGTGGATTTTTACCAGCTAACAAATGAAGATGTCCTAAAATGGGAAAGCCTGTTGGACTTGGAGGAAACCTTTTCCTCTTGTGAATGTTTAGTAGCACATACAAGGCATATACAAATAGAAAAACCACTAGACTTGCCCATATCAAAGTCATTGAGTTAGAATAAGGAAATCCAATATCCAAAGTTATATTTAGAGGAACAAGTTCTGTATTGATAATCTTATACTTTTCGAATGCTAATTAGCAGGTATCTACTTCTTTAATTTCTATAGGAATAGACTTTAATAATGTGTAGGCCGGCTGGCCTCATTTATTTATCACAAAAGACTTTTTTATTTATGTTATCCGTTAAAAGTTTGACTCATCTATGCAACTTCCGTATGAGAAAAGGCTCATCCATATATCATTATATGGGTTAACGGAAAACCCATCTGATTTCGCAAAACCATTTTATCCACGTAACGAACAATGATTCAGCCACATCATTAAATTTTTTAAAAACAAAAAAATCAGTCAAATTCTAAAAACCCATTTGATTTTTTATAAACCTACCCGGAAAAATTATGTGTATTTTTTTTTATAATAATAATAATAATTTTTTTAAAAATGTCCTATATTTTTAACGTTTAATTTTGAAGCAGAATGCATCCATCATGTTACTCCGGAATTTGAATGTTCAAATCACTAAAGTAACGACACAAGAATGATAGGTAAAGGTTTTTGAGATTAACTTACATCCACGGACACAAAATAAAAAAAGTTACACGTTCAATTCAATTTTATAAATACTTATTCCTTTTAATATATTCACTTATTATTAATATTTAAACAAAATAATAATAAGTATTATATGATAACTTGAACTATAAATTAATTATTGAGGTTTGTTTAGGATTCTTCTTTGATTGCCAAAAATAAGAAGATTTTTCACCGCTTTCTTGTCCTCATTATTCCACCTAAAAAGGGATATTTTTTCAAATTCGCTGAGAAGCAATTTTGTGTACGTCTTTACTTCTACGGGACAATAAATAAAGTAGGCATAAGGCCAAACAATTCCTAACGTTGGATTTCATTCAAAAAGAGATACAAATATATTTTAAAATTGTGTAAAAATATTATAAATCATTATAATTAACAATTTAACATATTTAAAAGACATATAAAAAATTTGATCGATTTTTGAAATTCTATCGGTTTCATATAAGTTGGTACATAAAAAGTAACATATATTATTTGAAAACGACGTAAAAAATATTATAAATCTTAATAATTAACAACTTGAAATATAAAAAAAGATTATTAGAAATTTAACAAATTCAAAATATTATGTCTCAAAAAATCAAAAATTAACTATGATAAATTTCATTTAAAAATAAAATAATTTATGAATTTTTAATCAAATTTAATTTTAGATCACTAATATAGTTATGCCGCTTTAATATTATGGTGCACGCCTGGCAGCCTTATGAGTAATAAATGATTGCTCATAAATATCTTATTTCATTGAAAATGCCCACTTATAGAATTAATATCTCATACGATCACTCAATTAATATTTATTTTCACAGAAAGTCACTCAATTTTCGTTTATAACTTCAAAGTCACTTAACTATGTATTTTTTTTATAAAAAGTCACACAACTCGTAGTTGTTTTCAAAGAAAGTCACTCAACTTTATTTTATAACCTCAAAGTCACTCAACTATTGAATATTTCATTTAGAAAGTCACCCATTCAATCTAAATATTTTTTTCATTAAATTTTATTGAAATGCAATTTTGTTAACAAAATAATAAGTTGCTCAATTTAATTATTTTATTAAATTTTATTGAAACATAATTTTTTTAAAACTAATTTCTTAAAAAATAATAAGATTCTCATTTTCATTATTTTATTAAATTTATTGAAACACCAATTTTGTTTTAAACTAATTTCTTAAGAAATAGTACAATACTCATTTTAATATATTATTTAATTTTGTTGAAAGATAAATTTATTAAAAACAATTTTCTTTCGAGAAATGGTCCAAATATTTTAACCCTGAGGGGTAGCTCGGTTGGTAAAGGCCTGAGGACAAAGTCCTTCAGGTCGCCAGTTCGTGCCCCAGAAGGGCCACTGGAGGCATTACAAACCGGCTGCGTCTCCAGGGCCCCGTGGAACTAATTGTGGTGCACCCGCCTTGAAACAGCGGGACCCGTTAGGTACAGCTAGTGTAACGACCCTAAAAATGAACTAGTGAAACTAGAGCCTCACATGTGAGTTTGGATTTGAGAACTTGATGAAATGATGAGAAATGACCGTGACGTCCGGAAACTAGTCATTTGAACTAGTGAGCTGTAAGGGTCAACTTTAAATGGTCATATCTTTTAGCTCAAAATGAATTAGGTGGACCTTTACCTATCCAATTAAAGGTCTTTGAATCCTCTTTCCAACGCCACCGAGTTTGCCTAATTCCGACCTTGGAGCAAAAAGTTATGCCCGAAATAGTGAAGCACTGTCCAAAAGGACGAGTTTAGACGGGAAGGGGCAAAATTTTTTAAGTTAAGACTTTATGGGTCCTTAGTCCTTTTCCAAAATTGACCCTATGCTATTTTATTCTTTTCCTAGCAATTATAAGACCTTTTTATGACTTAATTCCTTTCATTTAAGTCACTCCTCTTAGAATTTCCAAAATCTTCCCTCTTTCATATATTTCTCTCTAACTCAAGGAAGAAGAGGAGTTGGAGCTAGGATTGAAGATTTCGAGTGCTTCTTCTTCAATTTTCGTGGGTTTTCAACTTAGAGGTATGGGGATCCTTATCCTTGATTATTCTTTCTTTCAAGGAACCCAATAAAAAAGTTTTCAAGGTTTTTCAAATACACACAAAAACCTATTTCGATTCTAGCATGGGTTCTTGCATAAAAAGGTTTTAAATGATGATTTATATGGTTATTAATGATTATTAATGGTTTTTAGAAAGAAATCCCCATGAACCCATGTCTTCTCAAATTCTCTAAATTTGGCCTAAAGTGGGTGTATTGATTTTGTGTAATTGATGGATGATTATTGTGTAGATTGTTGTGGACTGTTCATATATGTATTTATCTATGTGGAATTGTTAAGAATTGTTAGTGAATTGAAGGATGTGGGATGTTAGCCTTGAATGGACAAAATTGTGAATTGGTCTACATGTTGATTATAGGCTTATGCTTAGCTTATCTTGTATAGTTGNGAGTTTTGGGTCAACTTCAAATGACCATAATTCCTAGCTCAGGATGAGTTAGGTGTGCTAAAAGATACCGTAGGAAAGATCTTTGAATTATCTTTCCAACGCCGCCGAGTTTGTGCGCTTTTAAATTCGTATGAGGGAGATATGCCCATTTGAAGTTGGGTTGTCTAGATAAGGAAAGTCAAAACCAGATTTTAGAAGGGCATTATGGTCTTTTCACCACCCAATTAATTAAGGAAAAATTACTTGGATGGATACCTTTTAATAAATAATTACTGATTTTAGCGATACTTTTTATTTATTACCATTTATAACAATACATAACAATATTATGTTAAATCTGCAATATGTATTAAGAGTGAATTATGTATGCAAAATATATGTATTATAACTGTTTTTTAAATGTGTTATGCTTGCTTGGTAAGAAATAGACACATTGTATTATAAGTGTATTAAAATGTGTGATAAATGTATTATTCATCAATAAAACTTGTATTATATGTGAATAATAAATTGTTCTTTGTAATATATATTAAAATTGTATTATAAATGTATTAAAAGTGATCAAGTGAAAAAATTATTATTGCTATAAATGGTAAATATTTTTTTAATATAGTATATTTATGTAAGTTTTCCATTAATTAATTTCATTTTTGGTAATTAAGTTGGGGTCTAAACTGATTGGATTCAGTTTACGCTTTTGAAAAACAAGTAAGAGTTTTGAGAGAAGAGAAAAGAAGAGGAGAAGAAGCAAGGAATCACCAAGTTTTTGAAGAATTGCTTGTGGATTTCGTCAAGGGGTGATCCCTATGAAGTATGTGAGATCACATAGCGTTGGGTTAGTTTACCCACGCGCCAACCATGATTTATTTTAACAAATTCAGATTCTTGAAGGTTTAGAAATTGAGTTCTTGATGGATTTGTTTGAAGTTTTTATTGGGTTCTTGATTGATGGAGTTGTTGAGGAGTTCTTGATTTTGATTCATGAATTTAGGTGTCGTTTTGAGTAGATTCTTGCATATTTTGATTATGTAGTCGAATCTAAATGTTTGGGGAAGGACTCAATTGAGTTTAGAGGATTTAGAGTTGAAAAACGAGCAAGAAAAGTCGTCAAACACCTGGGCAGAGGGTGGGGCGCCGCGCCACTCAGAGCACCCCACAAAGTTCTCTGAAGTTAGGCCTCTGGCGCGCCACTCAGAGCGCCAGTGACGCCAGGTTTTCTACTTCTCCCCCTTCTTTCCGTACTAGTTCCCTTGAAGCGTACCTATGTTTTCTAGTTGATTCCTACACTCTAAGGTACGCCTAAACAACATGAAATCATTCATAACATGAGATCATGAGCCTTGAATCCATAATTCAATTCAAGGAAAGTTAGGAGTCAAGTTAACAGAAGTTCATAGATTTTCTAAAAGTCTTTTACAAACGTCTTTACTTTGTTTTAAGGCTTGAGATTTGAGTTGAGTAAAGAGTAAAAATTGAAGTTTATTTCTTCAAAAGAGTATATCAGGACTATGTATTTCCAAAGAGTAAAATGTTTCACATTTAAACAAGAAAGGAAACTTTGATTTCCAAAAGAGCCTTTGAGCTAGTTTTCAGTAAAGAGTAAATGCTTTCACAATTAAGCAAGAGAAGAAACTTTGATTTCCAAGAGGAGCCTTTGAGCTAAACTTTGAGCAATTATCTCAAACCACGAAAAGAAGTATGTTTTTAAGCATAAGAGCAAATATTATATTTTGAGAGTAGTATTGAGCACTGATATTGTAACGACCGGGTTCCGTCGATATAGAAATACCAACGGGGTGAAAATTGGGGCCGGAAAACTTTTTTGTAGTACTTGAATTTTCCCAACCTTGTCTAGATTTGAACGAAATTGGAGTCCTTGAGGTGTGGGGAAATCTGGTAACAATCGGGTGGAGTAGTTATAGTTTTGGTTGCATGGGTGGTTAGATAACTTGTTAAGGAATCCATATGACTTTACGGAATTGAATTCGGGCGAGTAGAACTTCCGAAATCGATCTTAGCATGAGGGGTATTTTTTTATCATCGTGGGTTAGAGATGTAGTGAAATGGAATTTTGGAATTTCTTCAGTTAACTCTCAGGTTCCATTTGTGCCGTTTTGGCGGGAGTCTGGCCGCTCTGGCCGGGCCGTTATAGCGGGATATGGGGAGCGGTGGAGGGTACAACGGGACTTAAAATCGTAGAAAGGATGGATATCTCACTGGTTCGAAAATGCCGCTCTGGCGAGACTTGATGTCGCTCTGGCGGCGCCGCTACAGCGGGATCAAAGCTGCTCTAGCGAGCCAGACGTGACTTAATGTTGTTAATAAACCCCTAAACGACCTTATTTGGATCTTTTCGACTTTTAGAGCTAAGGAACGACCCCCAGGCGATTTCTACTCGTTTTTCACCATTCTTGAGGCTAAAGGTAAGTTTTTCACTCCCCGAATTCGTTTCTCGATCTGTAGAACGTAATAGAATGGGTGAATATTGATGGTAGAAGGTTTTGTTATAGATTCTACTGTGGAAACAACCCTAGTTTGGATGTTTGGGATTATGGATTTGATCTAGGGTTCATAGAATTGTTATAGTTTTGGGTAATTAGCGATTGTTTGTTGATTCCCGTGTTATTGTGATTGTTTGTAGACCAAGAACAAGCAGAATGAATTCGGAAAGGGATGGATTAAGTTTCTTAGGGTTTCAAGCTTGTTTCGAGGTAGGTGATGGTTGTGATTCTTTGTTTGTGTGATGTATGCTTGTTCTTGCTTCATTATGATACTTGTGTATATATGTATGAATGTTGCAATGTTGATCACATTTGTTGTAAATGAGATAGATGAATATTCTTGCCATGAAATCATGATGTAAATGTATGATCTTGATGATGTACTTGTGATTGTGATTGTGGTGTGTGAATGGGATCGGTTGCCACTGTAACAACCCGTATTACGCATATGCTTGTTCTATTCTTGTGATACTTGACATAGCCTTATAGTATAGGTGAGGGACCATGTTTCTTATATGATTAGTGTTGGTTTAAACTATCTCGGGAGGTGATATGATGCCTTGTACGTTTCAGCATGTGTACTGCAAGTTATAACTCCAACGGAAGTATTTAAACTCTAGACGGTAAGGTGGTAATTGAGCTTAAAGTTGAAAGTTAAGTCCTAAGTTAAAGTAAAAAGGATTAATATTTAGAAAATGGAATAAAATATGTGAGTTGCTTGCTTGACTTGACTAATCTAGTAGGTGACAAGTAGGTGCATCACCTACTTTGACTAATTGACCAGTCCAAAGGACCAAGTAGGTGCATCACATACTTGAGATATATCGATCTAGTTAAAAATGCCAAGGTTTATGGATCAGATTTGGGCCTATGCTAATGGACTCACTTGAGGCCCAAACTAAGTTAAATAAAATAAAAATGAAATTAAAGCCCAACAGCCAAATCTGCCAAGGCCCAATATATTTAAGCCCAAGTGAAAGCAAGTAGGTGCATCACCTAGTTTGACCTTTTGACCTACTTGACCAATTAGTGGCTGAAAATGGACCAAAAAAGGGAGGTTCTAGAGGATATTCTTAAAGGTGAAGAAAGCTCAATATAAGATGTATTGGCTGCTATTCTCATTCATTTTAACACACAATATTGAGGATTAACTCCAGCTCTCTCTCTTTTTTATCTTAAGGATTAAAACAACAGCCTTAAAGTTCCTTCTAAGATTCTTGAAGAAACCCTCATATATGCAAACCAAGGTAAAAGAAACACTTATGGATTTAGCTTAATTATCCAATGGAAGACTAGTAAACATGTTGTTCATGCTTAGTTATAAGTACAAGGTAGAAGTTCCCACAAGCTACTGCTCACTTTTCTTAATTATTAAGATACTTTTCTTTTCTTTTTTGGTTTAACTGTGAAGGGAAGTTGAAGTTCTAGAGGAATTCAAGTTATAAGGAGAAGTTGCAGAAATTGAGGTAAGGTCACTGCTCCATTTTCTTCCTCATTATGTATGAGTTTGAGTGAGAAATTATGGGTGTGTTGTTATAAAGAACTCAAGGGGGTGGTGAGTTTAATAATTGGTTGTATGATAAAGAATATTTGAGGCTGTTTTATGTGTATTGTTGTTGGTGCAGCTTGGGTAATTTTGGAAAAAGATATATAATGTATGTATTGGGCAGAGAAGGAGGGTGTGGTGATACACATTATTTTAAGGGTTGTATGGGCTCATTATCCGTCAAAGTTAGCTACTGTTTTACGAGGCTCACGGTGTGATAGCTGCTAATTTTAGTTTATCATGACTTATATTATAGATTAAAACATAAAAGGGGAGGCTGAATTGTGATAGTTGTATTGGTCAGAGGATAGGGTATGTAAGGCTATTCGATTCAATATTCTTCGGCATGAAATATGATACTTACAATTAATATCAATAAGTGAATTTCCTAAGTTTTATTCCTAGTAAAGGAAATATAGTGGCAACGTACAATCTCCAAATAGCTGACAATATTTCCCTCTCTCCTTAGTGTATAAAATTACTTCATTATATGTTCACTACTCTATACTTGTGTAATTATCCAGCTATGTGCTGGTATAGAAATGGTATTGCAAAAGCAAGTTTGGTGAATCCTCCTCTTAGTCAGTTGAAGTCAATTGTGTCATTTAAGCTCACAAGTAATGCATTGATGTTACATAGCTCCTTATGTCATTGTTACTGCCTTGAAGTATTATTTTCATGTCTTCTACTACTGGTCTGTAGTTCCAAATATAAAAAATGATTATGACCACCAAAACAACAATCTCAAAGATTAAAGAATCTAAATGAAGCAATCTATATAATTATGGGTGGCAGCCTAGGGGCAAATGCCTAGCATGGGTTGATCCCAATTGGTATATAAGGGTGGCAGCCCAGGGGCGAAAGCCTAGCATGGGCCGATCCCAATTTGTGGAATTATGACGACCGCTTCCCAGGGGTTAAAATGCCTATTATGGGTCATCCTCTTCTACCACTGATCAGCTGGTATTTCGTATCACATGCCTTATAAAGATCATAACACACAGAAAGGTAAAGACAAGAATGTGACATACATGATCCCACAAGAGTTAACAAAGATGGTCTTCTGTTCTGTTTATGCACACATATATTGATACTTGGTTTCATTCGAACTCTTATTTTATATATGTTATTGCATTACATATTCAGTACATTTTTTCGTACTGACGTCCCTCATGGGGACGCTGCATTTCATGATGTAGGCAGAGGTACTCCAGCTAGTAGACCTCCTCAATATGAGCACACGACACTCAATTACTTTTGGTGAGCTTCAGGTTTATTCGGAGCTTTACTGAGTCCTTGGTACATTTTGGTATTGTATCGTAGTTAAGGGTAATGCAGGGTCTGTCCCGACCTACTCTAAGGTTTTCTATCTTTTAGAGGCTTTGTAGACTAATGTATATGGTTCAAATGTGTCTTAGCAAGTTGTGGCCTCAACGACTAAGTCTTGTATATAAGTTTTGGATCTACTTATGTTAGTTCTCTCGGGCCTTTAGGGCATCAGGTGCCTGTCCGTCTTAATGGGATTTGATGCGTGACAGCCACTTTTCGACATAACTAACTTGGATCAGTTTTCACATTCTGGCATAAAAATGAGATCGATTACCACATTCCGGCATACATATGGGATCGGTTGCCACGTTCTGACATCCTAACTGTTTGGGTTTGGATTCCGTGACAGAACTAATAATTTGTGATAAATGTATATTGATGAGAATGTTGATATATGTGCATGTGATTGTAATGTTGTTTGACTTGTTTATGTTGCACTAGTAGGATAGCCACGTGATCCTACCAGCACACTGTGTTTGTGTACTGATTCTGCACTTGCTCTTATTTTTGTTGAGTAAAGGGAATCTTAACGTGACTACTGACAGACCTCGCTTAGAAGATCAGTGATCGTCGCTTCGAATTCAAGGGTGAGCCAGTTCTTCCAGGCTGCCATGAGTTTCTCTTTCGTCTATGTCCATCATTTTCGGACTTAGATATTTGTTCTAGTTAGTTGATTAGTTCATCAGTTGGGGATTTATCCCTTCTTGTTTAGACTTGGATCATTTGTTTAGATGTTTTGGTGCATTGACTTTCAGGTTCTAGGTATTTAATTTCTGCATTTGTTAGTTAATTAACTTGCTTCCGTAATTTAATTGCCTTAGTATTGTTTAAGTTGCTTAGTTTGATTGTAGTAGTGGTTCTCCCACCGGATGGTTAGTGTGGGTGCCAATCACGACGATTTGGATCGTGACAAAGTTGGTATCAGAGCCTAGTTCATTGATCTCGATGTACCGAAATGAGTCTAATAGAGTCTTGCGAAACGGTACAGGGATGCCTTTACTTTTATTCGAGAGGCTATCAGAGTTTAGGAAATCTCTTTTTTTTCTCTTGTCTCCTTTCGTGCTATTACTTGATTCCAATTGGTATCTGGCGATTCAAATTGGTATCTAATCTCCTTCACTCTTCTGTTCGCAGATGGTTAATACTAGGTATAACGGTGTTAGGCTCGTAGCTCCTGTCAATGCTCCATCTGATGAATCTGCGGCAAGAGGTAGCGGTTGAGGTAGAGTAAGAGCTAGAGGTAGAGGCCGTGAAAGGGTAGCGCATGCTAAAAATGAGGTACATGTTAAGAATGTGCATGTGAATAAAGACCCTCCTACGCATAATGAGAAGATAAAGGAGAATGTGGATGTCGAGGATGCTGAAGAGATTGGACAAGAGGAAAAGGTGCAGGATGGAAATGCAGGCGTTCCTCCTTTAGATCTGGTGTTAGCTCAACAGATCATGTCCTTTTTTAAGGGGTTGGCTGGTCCTGGAGTGCTTCCATCTGCCCAAGCAACTCAGGCTCCCGCTAATCCCCCTGTTGATAGCACTGCGCCCAAGACGGGTGGAATGAGAGGTAATGATGCTTTCTTCCGTCCTCTGTTGGGTTCTGTTATGACTGGGAACGAGCATGATATGTTGACTAAGTTTCTGAAGCTTAAGCCTCCAGTATTTATTGGTTCCGAGACTGAAGATGCTTATGAGTTTATCTTAGACTGTTATGAGAGGTTGCATAAATTGGGCATTGTTCACGAACATGGGGTTGAGTTCGTATCTTTCCAACTTCAAGGTGAGGCCAAGCAGTGGTGGAGAGCTTATATGGAGTGCAGATCCTCTACTTTACCTCCACTTACTTGGACCCAATTTCATGCTCTATTTCTAGAAAAGTATGTGCCCAGAACTTTGAGGGATCGCAAGAAGAATGAATTTATGGCTTTAGAGCAAGGTGGTATGTATGTGGCTGCTTATGAGGCCAAGTTCCATACCTTATCCAGATATGCTACGCTATTGGTTATTACTGAGAAGGAGAGGATCCAGTTGTTTATTAGAGGTTTGAATTCTGAGTTGCAAGTATTATCTGTTCATATGACTTCTGCAGGAAGGAGTTTTAATGAGGTGCAGACTGTGTTAAGAAAGTGGAGGGGGTGAGGCAAGATGGTCAAGCTAAGGCTTGGGCAAAAGGAGCAAAGAATTCCGATAACTTTCAAGGCTCTTACTCTAAGGGGTCTGGAAGGCCAACACTTGCAGCCAAGCCAATTCAGTCAGCTATGCCCGCCTCTACAAGTAACTATTTGGGAACCCCATCTCATAATTTTCAGAATAGTCAGAGTGTCGTCCCTTCGATGGGCAGCAGACCATCTTTTGATCGTACTTGCTACAACTGTGGTGAACCTAGGCATATGAGGAGAGATTGTCCCCACCCACGTGTGTTAGATTCCGCGCAACAGCAGTCTAGAGCAGTGGTACCCGCGGGGAACGGTAATAATGGTAGAAGACGTCCACAAGGTGGGCGAGGAGGTAATCTGCGAGGCCGTGGAGGTAGAGGAAATGGTAATGGTAATGGAGGTAGGGGTAATGCGCAACCAGGCAGGGAAGTGGCTGTTTACATCCCTACTTTATTCAAATAGAGCGAAACGTCTTGTGATTCAAAAAATAATCAATTAATTCATTTTTAAAAGAATTTTAAGAATAAACGAATTTTAAATGAGTCGCCAACTAATTTTAGGAAAAACTAGGAAACCAATTAAAAATGTCTACGAAACCATTAGATTCTAGGTAAGGGGTTCAAGTCATTCCAAAGGAAAGGTGTTAGGCATCTTTCGAAATCCACAATTGTGGGTCCCGACTGAATTCATTTTTTCAAATTGAGGAGGAGATAAAAACAAATATACAAGTATAATAAATAAGTAATTTACACAAATAATAAAATAAACAATAATAAGAAACGACCTAAGCTTGCCTGGCGTCACTAATATACACAATAATAAATAACAATTATAATTCGAACTCCGTTCGAATAGCTTCAATGGGAAGCAACTTTGGGTACCTATAAAGACACTTAGTAAAAATGTTAGTACTAAATAAATATGAATAAAAATAAATAAATTAAATAATAACTAAAAAATAAAATTTCGTCTTATTAACATGGGAAGCCTTGGAAATCGACGGTAATTTCTTCATCGGTCAATTTTAACATAGAAAATATATACTTAAGCTAAATTTCCGTCTTTTAATATTGGGGAGGCCTCGAAAATCGACGGAGAAATTTTTTCATTGGCTAATTTAACATTTACTACTAGAGATCAATTTAACAAAGAACCAAAAGAAACAAAAAATAATAATTAAGATAACAAATAGTCTAAATTAATCCTAAATGTGGTTCTAACATTTTTAACAAAAGTTTTGCAAATATTTTCTATTAAACTAACGACAAATTACAGTGAGCAAAGAGCATGGACATTCATCAACAATAATATATTAAAATAATGAAGATTCGAAGCAACATTGATTGCCACCAAATGTGGGCAGCAACAAACAAAGCTTATATATCCACCATAACAAATAATAAAAAAAAAAAAACGATAAAAAGTAATAATAACTAAACAATAATAACAATCATAATAATAGAATAATAATAAAAAGCAACAACAGTAATATAATAATAAAACTAACAGTAATATATACCATTTAACAAATAGTAAACTTTAACAAATCACCATACGATACATTTATCAAATAAAACAAAACTAAACACATAAGTGTACTCATCCAAACAACATAACAACAATAAAATTAGTCTAATAGAAAATAGAATATCAAAGGTGGTGATTCCATCAAAAATCCAAAATTTCTCGAAATTATAAAAAATGAATACCATGAACCATAAGAACCACAGTATCACAAACCAAACATAGAAACAATATAAAAAGGAAGCAACACAGTCAATAAAAAAAATATAAATAAATACTATAGCATCCTAAAACAAAACCAAACAAATTTGTAAGAAATTAGAACTAAAATAGAAAACAATAGTGATATTATTGGAGTTCCAAACCTCTGTTGGCAGTCCTATTTTCGGATTTCACCGGAACGAAGCTGTTGTTGTCGTTGTTGGTTGGAGTTTAATGGAACTTGAAGCTCTAGTTCGCCGGAATGTGCAGATTTGAACACCTACAAAACAAACAAAAGATCGCAAAAGTGGAAAGGGGAAGGGACTAGCGACGTCTTGAGCCTGCTTTGCTCCGGTTCATCGGAGTTTGAAACTCCTCACCGGAGATGCTGCTGGTGAGTCACGAGTTTAGCTCGCTTGAACTTGGAAAAGAGGAGAAATGAGGTTTTGTTCGGGTTCCGGGGTTTTAGCCGGAGATCTGGTTGTGAGCTTCGAGCTCGATGGCTTGCTGGTTTCAGGCAGGTATTTGGATATTGCCGGAGTGGCGTCTGGTGGGTTTTTCGTCGGGAAAGATGAAAAACGAGTGGGGTTTTGGGTGGCGGCTATGAGAGCTTATAGGAGTTGAGAAAGATTAGGTTCTTCCCTTTAGAAAATGTTCCTCCTAACCTAAATATTTTCCACCACCTTTATTTTTTAACCTAATCAAACTTTTATAGGAAATAATTTTACAATGAATTCAAAGTGTGGGCTTGAGATTATGACCCGAAATTGTTGATGATTAAATAAAATATCTTTGTATATAATTATTATTCTAATTTAACAGTATTTCTAGACTGTGCTAAAAACGTCAAAATTGATATTAATAAAAGTAATGAATAAAATGAATATTAAAAAATATAATGAACATAACTCATGACGTGTAAAACAATGCAATATAACAGAAATAATGATTTAATCAAAATGAACAAATATTTGAACGTATTCAACCGGCTGTGACAAAAAGTAATGTAATTAAAATTAACTGATAAAAACTCTAAAATTTTGATAAATAAGGATAAATATCGCAAACTTATTTAAAATTATAAAAAATGTATTTTGAACTATTGAATAAATAAAACTTAAAAGTTAAGAATCTTGAAAATGTTAGGCCAAAATTGGGTGTCAACAGTGGCTCGTCAAGATGATTGAGCTCAATGTTATGCTTTCCCGGGCAAAAATGAGGCAAAGGCGTCCGACGTGGTGATCACAGGTATTATTCTTGTCTGTGACAGGATGGCTAATGTGTTATTCGATCTGGGCTGTACTTATTCGTATGTATCTGTGAGATTTGCCTCTGATTTTGAGATGATTTGTGATATACTTGATGCCCCTATTCATGTTTCTACCCCTGTTGGAGAGTCAGTCATAGTCACCCATGTCTATCGTGCTTGTCCTATTGTGTTTATGGGTTTTCAGACTTGGGCTGATTTGGTGATTTTGGATATGATTGACTTTGACAAAATTTTAGGCATGACTTGGTTGTCCCCCTATTACGCTGTGCTTAATTGTAATACTAAGTATGTAACTCTAGAAATTCTGGAAAGGGAAAAATTATAGTGGGAATGGGTGTACAAGCCTAATCAAGCTAAGATTATATCCTCCATTCAGGCTAGTAAATTAGTAGAGCGGGGTTGTTTGGCATATTTGGCTCATGTTAGGAATGTTGAGATTGAGGCTCCATCCATTTGGTCTATTCCTGTGGTGTCTGAATTTAGTGAAATGTTTCCTAATGACTTGCCTGGTATACCTCCGAATAGAGATATAGATTTTTGCATTGATTTAGAGCCTGGTACTCGCCCCATTTCAATCCCTTCATATCGCATGGCTCCCACAGAATTAAGAGAGCTTAAGGCTCAAATCCAAGAGCTCCTTGATAAGGGATTTATTCGCCCTAGTGCTTCCCCATGGGGTGCTCCAATTTTGTTTGTTAAGAAGAAGGATGGTAGTAAGAGAATGTGTATAGACTACCGGCAGTTAAATAGGGTCATTATTCAGAATAGGTACCCCTTGCCTAGAATAGATGATCTCTTTGACCAATTGCAAGGTGTAATGGTAGATCCTTCAAAAGATTGAATCAGTTAGGAAATGGGTTAGGCTTGGCTCTGTGACGGAGGTTAGGAGTTTTGTGGGACTCGCTAGCTACTATTGTCAATTTGTTAAGAATTTTGCTTCAATTGCTACTCACTTGACCAATTTGACCAAAAAGAAGATACCATTTGAATAGACTGAAAAATGTGAGGAGAGCTTTCAAAAGCTCAAGACTCTCTTGACCACCGTGCCCATTCTAGCATTACCGGTGGAAGGTAAGGACTGTATAGTTTATTGTGATGCTTCTCATTCTGGATTGGGCGCTGTGTTAATGCAGGATAAGAATGTTATAGTCTATGCGTCGCGCCAATTGAAAGTGCATGAGAGAAATTATCCAACCCATGATTTGGAGTTGGCTGCGATAGTATTTGCTCTTAAGATCTGGCAGCATTATCTTTATGGTGTTAAGTGCGAAGTGTTTACTGATCATCATAGTTTACAGCATGTGTTCACTCAAAAAGATCTGAATTTGAGACAACGAAGATGGATGGAATTACTCTAGGATTATGATGTGATCATTCAATACCATCCGGGTAAGGCTAATGTTGTGGCAAACGCTTTGAGTCGAAATGCGGTAAGTATGGGTAGCTTAGCTTACTTGAGCGTAACCAAGCGACCCTTGGCCAAAGAAATTCATACCTTAGAGTCTAAGTTCATGCAGTTGGGCATCTCTGAAAGAGGCGGGGTGTTAGCTAGCATTGAAGTTAAGGCCACATTTATTGAGGAGATCAAGGCCAAACAATTTGAGGATGAAAATTTGAACGAAATCAAGGATAAAATGGCGAATGGTATGGCACAAGACACCACTCTTGATGCGGATGGTGTACTCAGTGTTAAGGGGAGAATTTGTGTTACTCGAGTTGATGACTTGATTAAAAAATTATTGGCAGAATCTTATGGTTCGCGATATTCTATTCATCCGGGTGTGACCAAGTTGTATAGAGATCAAAAATGAATTTATTGGTGGCCGGGCATGAAGAAAGACGTAGCGGAGTTTGTGGCTAAGTGTCAAAATTATCAACAAGTGAAATATGAACATCAAAGGCCTGCAAGTTTACTTCAAAGAATGTCAATTCCGGAGTGGAAGTAGGAAATAATAGCTATGGATTTTGTGGTTGGTCTTCCCAAGACTTTGGGGAAGTTTGATTCTATTTGGGTAGTGGTTGATAGATTGACCAAGTCTGCCCATTTTATTCCGGTAAGAACAGATTATAACGCTGAACAATTGGCTAAGGTGTATGTGAAAGAGACAATGATGTTGCATGGGGTGCCCTTTTCTATCATCTCAGATCATGGTACCCAATTCACTTTCAAGTTTTGGAGGAAATTGCATGATTAGTTGGGCACACAACTCACTTTTAGTACAACATTTCATCTACAGACGGATGGACAATCTGAGAGGACTATTCAAGTATTGGAAGACATGTTGAGGGCATGTGTGATTGATTTTGAATGGCATTGGAATAAATTCATACCTTTGTGTGAGTTCTCATATAATAATAGTTATCATTCCAGCATTGATATGGCACCATTTGAGGCACTATATGAGGAGGAATCGATTGCTATTTTTGATCGTGATGTGTGTAAGTTGAGGACCAAGGAGATTAAGTCTGTGAAAGTTCAATGGAAGCATCGTCCAGTTGAGGAAGCTACTTGGGGAATCAAGAGGGACATGCGAGACAACTAACCTCAATTGTTCATCGAATCAGGTACTACTTCATTCTTTCCTTAGCCTACTTTCCCAAAGTTTTGTCACTCGGGGACGAGTGATGGGTAAATTTGTATCTATTATAACGATCGGGTTCCATTGTTATAGAATTGCCAACGGGAAAAAATTGGGGCCGGAAAAACTTTTTCGTAGTACTTGAATTTTCCCAACCTTGTCAAGATTTGGACGAAATCGGAGTCCTTGAGGTGTGAGGAAATCTGGTAACAATTGGGTGGATTAGTTATAGTTTTGGTTGCATATGTGGTTAGATAACTTGTTAAGGAATTCATACGACTTTACGGAATTAAATTCGGGCGAGTAGAACTCCCGAAATCGATCTTAGCGTGAGGGGTATTTTCTGATCGTCGTGGGTTAGAGATGTGTAGTGAAATGGGATTTTGGAATTTCTTCAGTTGACTCTCAGGTTCCATTTGTGCCGCTTTGGCGGGAGTCTTGCCGCTCTGGCGGGGCCGCTACAACGGGATATGGGGAGCGGTGGAGGGTTCGACGGGACTTGAAATCGTAGAAATGATGGATAACTCACTGGCTCAAAAATGCCGCTCTGGCGAGACTTGATGTCGCTCTAGCGCCGCCGCTACAACGGGATAAGGGTCGTTGTGGCGGGCCAGACGCGACTTAATGTCATTAATAAACCCCTAAACAACCTTATTTGGCACTTTTCGACTTTTAGAGCTAAGGAACGACCCCCAGGCAATTTCTACTCGTTTTTCACCATTCTTGAGGCTAAAGGTAAGCTTTTCACTCCCCGAATCAGTTTCTCGATACATAGAACGTAGTGAATATTGATGGGGGAAGGTTTTGTTATAGATTCTATTGTGGAAGCAACCCTAGTTTGGATGTTTGGGATCATGGGTTTGATCTAGGGTTCATATAATTGTTATAATTTCAGGTAATTAGTGATTGTTTGTTGATTCCCATGTTATTGTGATTGTTTGTAGACCAAGAACAAGCGGAACGAATCCGAAAAGGGAAGTATCAAGTTTCTTAGGGTTTCAAGCTTATTTCGAGGTAGGTGATGGTTGTGATTTTATGTTTGTGTGATATATACTTGTTCTTGCTTCATTATGATACTTGTGTATGTATGAATATTGCAATGTTGATCACAATTGTTGTAAATGAGATAGATGAATATTCTTGCCATAAAATCATGATGTAAATGAATGATCTTGATGATGTACTTGTGATTGTGATTGTGGTGTGTGAATGGGATCGGTTGCCACTTTCCGGCATAACTAACTTGGATCGGTTGCCATGTTTCGGCTTAAAAATAGGATCGGTGGCCACGTTTTGGCATACATATGGGATCGGTTGCCACGTTCCGGCATCCTAACTATTTGGGTTTAGGTTCCGTGAGAGGACCAATGATTTGTGATAAATGTATATTGATGAGCATGTTGATATATGTGCATGTGATTGTAATGTTGTTTGACTTGTTTATGTTGCACTAGTGGGATAGCCGCGTGATCCTACCAGTACATTGTGGTTGTGTACTGATTCTGCACTTGCTCTTATTTTTGTTGAGTATAGGGCATCTTCACGTGACTATTGGCAGACCTCGCTTAGAAGATCAGTGATCGTCGCTTCAAATTCAAGGGTGAGCCAATTCTTCCAGGCTGCCATGAGTTTCTCTTTCGTCTATGTCCATCATTTCCGAACTTAGAGATTTGTTCTAGTTAGTTGATTAGTTCATCAGTTGGGGATTTATCCCTTCTTGTTTAGACTTGGATCATTTGTTTAGATGTTTTGGTGCGTTGACTTTCAGGTTCTAGGTATTTAATTTCCGCATTTGTTAGTTAATTAACTTGCTTTCATAACTTAATTGCCTTAGTATTGTTTTAGTTGCTTAGTTTGGTTGTAGTAGTGGTTCTCCCACCGGATGGTTAATGTGGGTGTGAATCACGACGGTCTGGGTCGTGACAGATATGAGGGAGAGTTCAGACAACTCCCAGCCCCCATAAACCATGTATCCACCATGGGTAGAAAAGAGTCATACTTTTTAGATGATTTCTTAGTGATTTGTAGCATAGACTAGTGGATCCACTTAGTAGTCAGGTTCTATACCCCTCGACAAGGTATAGGACGGCCCTGGCAGCGTGAGGCAAAATGATGTATCATCACAATAACTCTTAAGTGATGGTTGTCAGTTAGAGAAACTCCCACAACAGTATTTTGTATTTTTATATACATTCCAGAGTTTATATTGTATCTTTGCATACACACAAAGTTGTTATCCAAGAATAATGGTGTATAACTGTCAAAATAAAACAAAAACAATATTGTGTTATGTCCAACTTTAAATATATATCTTTTAAATGTAGAATTTGACATATATATACAACCTAATTTTCCGATGAAGGGTGTCCAGTTGGACACCTTTGGATGGTTGTAGCTACACCACTGCCCATAACAACCATTCAGCCACAACTACCAACACCATCAATCACAATCTTCAACCCAACCACAACCATCACTACCTTTAATCACAAAAATCAATAGTCATTACTATTAATCATTATTTGTAATCATCATAACCAATCATTATTACATTGACTATGTAACGCCTCAGATTTGACAAAGGCTAGAAAGGAGTCAAGCAGGCAAAAAGTGGACTTCATGTACTATTTTGATAGATAATATATGTCATATGTATAAGATCATAGTATATCCATCATTAATTTATATTTATATAACGATAACAAATAATTATAATAAAATAAGAAATATTTTCATTTTTATTTTTTTCTGAATTGAAGTAAGATAAACATTTGCTTATTTTAAAAAATATTCTTAGAAAAAGAATGTGTTAAAAAGAAAATAAATAATACATTTATTTGAAAAAATGAGCATTTTTTTACCCAAAATAATAATAAGGGCATTTTTGGACCAAAGTATTGACGGGAAGGACATTTTTGGACCAAACTACAAATGGAGGGCCTTTTTGTTCCTTTTGCATAGTTTAAGGGCATTTTGACCCTTTTCCCTTGAATCAATAGTATATCCATTTTAACTTGGCTCTAATTGGTCATGAGTGACATGTATATCCTTCAATTTTGAGTGTGCATAAGTGGGCAGTCAGATTTGTACAAAATTGAATAAATAGACACATGCGTCCTACATGGCTTCTTTTGTGGCAATTCACATCCTACATGACGTCCTATGTGTAATATGCACGTAGGACATGTGTGTTTACTTATTTAATTTACATAATACATAAATACGCTATAACTTGGCGTCATTTCACATTTATGCCCTCCAACTTTTGGTGTGCAAAGGTAGACACTTAAACTTTGGGTGTGCCACGTAGGACTCATGTGTCTATTTGTTCAACTTTATACAAGTTTAAATGCATACTAACTTGTGCATACCCAAAGATGAAAGGTATAAATGTGAAATAAAGTCAAGTTGAAGGGCACATTTATGTATTATGCCATATATAAATGCACCAATTGCATTAAGACATGATACTTCCTTAACATTTTATGTGATCAAAATTGATCTTTCTTTATGTGAAGCAAAATTACACCAATTGGGTAATAAATTTGGAATCGCTCAAGAATTTTTCTTATAAACTAATTTGTTGTCTAGTTATAATGATACTAACTCATTATACACCTTTCTTTAGGTATCACCGGACTGATAAGAAACCTTATTGCATTCATCACAAGAGAATACATATCCATATACTAATGCATGATTTTGTAAAAATATTTATGTCACAAATTAAAGCACAATAAAAGACGACAAGACTCAAATCTTGATCTACTATGGTTATGACTCATTTATAGCAAACTATACAATTGTTGATGGCATAGAAAGTGCAGAAATTTCTCTGTGTTGAGATTACAATTGTTATTCTTCTCTGCGCTAAACATACTTTTAGTTAAACCTTTAATGATGTCCCTCAATTTCTTATTTAAGGAAATTGACCGACGTCCCTTGATTTTAACGAAGGCAGTCGGTCGATTTTATTAAACCGCCCCATCATTTTTCAACATAGTCGAGTCCGTCAATTTGAGTTGGTTTTAGGCAGAGGTCGTCTATCGATTTTGACCCTCAATTTTCAACATTCTCTACTAATGTTTTCCCTTTTTTTTAAATACCTTTTGACCTGCTTTTAACTAATCAATTAAATATTGTTGACTAGCTTTATTAATTTCTAAAAAAATTTTGACTACTTTTTTATCTTTTATGTATTTGCTAAGCTCATTAAGTTCAAACTTAAAATAGCATAAGCTTCTTAATTCCTCTAAAAGTCATCTTTGCAATTTTAATGGTTTGCACTAAGGCTGGGCACCGGACCGGAATGGGACCACCAGACCGGAACGAACCGGTACCGGACCGGAACGGGACGGTTTGACCGGGTTGTTGACCGGTACCGGGATGAACCGGACCGGAACTACCGGGATGGAGGCTCAGTTCCGTCCCGTCCCACTATATACCGGGATAGAATCGGGACGGACCGGAATGGACCAGAACGGAACGGGATGGGATAAACGGGACGGCACATATATCTATTTCAAAAAATAATTATTTTTTTTGAGTTATTTTGAATTACGAAAATACAAATGTTTTTTTTATTTTTCTAAGTTATATTAGTTTATAGTATTTAAGTTTTAAAATTTATAATAATTTTACTTAAGTTTATTTTAAAGATATTTTTTTTAATTTTTACGTATATAAGTTTGTAAGTTAAGTTTAATAAAGTTTTTTTTTTTAGTTTTTGAGCTTATGTAGTTATGTTATAAGTTTTAAAGATTTGAATCTTTGAAAGTTTATAAGTTATTAAGTTATACT
>NC_064283.1:15736478-15769596 GCF_019186545.1 Solanum stenotomum | reverse complement strand
GCTTACCCTTATATCAGGCCTTGGTACGGCCTATACATGATGGATGAAGGTTTTGTCAAGGTTAAGAATGGATGGTACCTATAATCAGACCCAACCGTTGCAGTACTTGAGAAGAAAGAAAAAATGATTCTCTTTTTATCTATCTTAAGGCTGCTACCGATTCCTTATCTGTTATCCTAACGTCCTGTATGCAGGGTTGTTCGGAAATCCCTTTGCAACTTCCTGGACGTTCATACTTTGTTCTGTAGTCAAACGACTATAACTCCTAGCTCAGGATGAGTTAGGTGTGCTAAAAGATACCGTAGGAAAGATCTTTGAATTATCTTTCCAACGCCGCCGAGTTTGTGCGCTTTTAAATTCGTATGAGGGAGATATGCCCATTTGAAGTTGGGTTGTCTAGATAAGGAAAGTCAAAACCAGATTTTAGAAGGGCATTATTGTCTTTTCACCACCCAATTAATTAAGGAAAAATTACTTGGATGGATACCTTTTAAGAAATAATTACTGATTTTAGCGATACTTTTTATTTATTACCATTTATAACAATACATAACAATATTATGTTAAATCTGCAATATGTATTAAAAATGAATTATGTATGCAAAATATATGTATTATAACTGTTTTTTTAAATGTGTTATGCTTGCTTGGTAAAAATAGACACATTGTATTATAAGTGTATTAAAATTTGTGATAAATGTATTATTCATCAATAAAACTTGTATTATATGTGAATAATAAATTGTTCTTTGTAATATATATTAAAAATGTATTATAAATGTATTAAAAGTGATCAAGTGAAAAAAATAATATTGCTATAAATGGTAAATATTTTTTTAAATATAGTATGTTTATGTAAGTTTTCCATTAATTAATTTCGTTTTTGGTAATTAAGTTGGGGTCTAAACTGATTGGATTCAGTTTACGCTTTTGAAAAACAAGTTAGGTTTTGAGAGAAGAGAAAATAAGAGGAGAAAAAGCAAGGAATCACCAAGTTTTTGAAGAATTGCTTGTAGATTTCGTCAAGGGGTGATCCCTACGAGGTATGTGAGATCACGTAGCGTTGTGTTAGTTCACCCACGCGCCAACCATGATTTATTTTAACAAATTTAGATTCTTGAAGGTTTAGAAATTGAGTTCTTGATGGATTTGATTGAAGTTTCTATTAGGTTCTTGATTGTTGGAGTTGTTGAGGAGTTCTTGATTTTGATTCATGAATTTAGGTGTCATTTTGAGTAGATTCTTGCATATTTTGATTATGTAGTCGAATCTAAGTGTTTGGGGAAGGAACCAATTGAGTTTAGAGGATTTAGAGTTGAAAAACGAGCAAGAAAAGTCGTCAAACACCTGGGCAGAGGGTGGGGCGCCGCGCCACTCAGAGCACCCCACAAAGTTCTCTGAAGTTAGGCCTCTGGCGCACCACTCAGAGCGCCAGGGACGCTAGGTTTTCTACTTCTCCCCCCTTCTTTCCGTACTAGTTCCCTTGAAGCGTACCTATGTTTCCTAGTTGATTCCTACACTCTAAGGTACGTCTAAACAACATGAAATCATTCAAAACATGAGATCATGAGCCTTGAATCCATAATTCAATTCAAGGAAAGTTAGGAGTCAATTTAAGAGAAGTTCATAGATTTTCCAAAAGTCTTTTACAAACGTCTTTACTTTGTTTTAAGGATTGAGATTTGAGTTGAGTAAAGAGTAAATATTGAAGTTCATTTCTTCAAAAGAGTATATCGGGACTATGCATTTCCAAAGAGTAAAATGTTTCACATTTAAACAAGAAAGGAAACTTTGATTTCCAAAAGAGCCTTTGAGCTAGTTTTCAGTAAAGAGTAAATGCTTTCACAATTAAGCAAGAGAAGAAACTTTGATTTCCAAGAGGAGCCTTTGAGCTAAGCTTTGAGCAATTATCTCAAACCACAAAAAGGAGTATGTTTTTAAGCATAAGAGAAAATATTATATTTTGAGAGTAGTATTGAACACTGATATTGTAACGACCGGGTTCCGTCGATATAGAAATGCCAACGGGGTGAAAATTGGGGCCGAAAAAACTTTTTTGTAGTACTTGAATTTTCCCAACCTTGTCCAGATTTGGACGAAATTGGAGTTCTTGAGGTGTGGGCAAATCTGGTAACAATCGGGTGGAGTAGTTATAGTTTTGGTTGCATGGGTGATTAGATAACTTGTTAAGAAATCCATACGACTTTACGAAATTGAATTTGGGCGAGTAGAACTTCTGAAATCGATCTTAGTGTTAGGGGTATTTTCTGATCATCGTGGGTTAGAGATGTGTAGTGAAATAGGATTTTGGAATTTCTTCAGTTGACTCTCTGGTTCCATTTGTGCCGCTTTGGCGGGAGTCTGGTCGGTCTGATGGGGCCGCTACAGTGGGATATGGGGAGCGGTGGAGGGTACGACGGGACTTAAAATCGTAGAAAGGATGGATATCTCACTGGTTCGGAAATGCCGCTCTGGCGAGACTTGATGTCGCTCTGGCGGCGTCGCTACACCGGGATCAAGGCCGTTCTGGCGAGCCAGACGCGACTTAATGTCGTTAATAAACCCCTAAACGACCTTATTTGGATCTTTTCGACTTTTAGAGCTAAGGAACGACCCCCAGGCAATTTCTACTCGTTTGTCACCATTTTTGAGGCTAAAGGTAAGCTTTTCACTCCCCGAATTCGTTTCTCGATCTGTAGAACGTAATAGAATGGGTGAATATTAATGGTGGAAGGTTTTGTTATAGATTCTACGGTGGAAACAACCCTAGTTTGGATGTTTGGAATCATGGATTTGATCTAGGGTTCATAGAATTGTTATAGTTTCGGGTAATTAGCGATTGTTTGTTGATTCCCGTGTTATTGTGATTGTTTGTAGACCAAGAACAAGCGGAATGAATCCGGAAAGGGAAGGATCAAGTTTCTTAGGGTTTCAAGCTTGTTTCGAGGTAGGTGATGGTTGTGATTCTATGTTTGTGTGATGTATGTTTGTTCTTGCTTCATTATGATACTTGTGTATGTATGAATGTTGCAATATTGATCACACTTATTGTAAATGAGATAGATGAATATTCTTGCCATGAAATCATGATGTAAATGTATGATCTTGATGATGTACTTGTGATTGTGATTGTGGTGTGTGAATAGGATCGGTTGCCACTGTAACAACCCGTATTATGCATATGCTTGTTCTATTCTTGTGATACTTGATATAGCCTTATAGTATAGGTGAGGGGCCATGTTTCTTATATGATTAGTGTTGGTTTAAACTATCTGGGGAGGTGATGTGATGCCTTGCACGTTTCAGCATGTGTACTGCAAGTTATAACTCCAACGGAAGTATTTAAACTCGAGACGATAAGGTGGTAATTGAGCTTAAAGTTGAAAGTTAAGTCCTAAGTTAAAGTAAAAGGGATTAATATTTAGAAAATGGAATAAAATAAGTGAGCTACTTGCTTGACTTGACTAATCTAGTAGGTGACAAGTAGGTGCATCACCTACTTTGACTAATTGACCAGTCCAAAGGACCAAGTAGGTGCATCACATACTTGAGATATATGGATCTAGTTAAAAATGCCAAGGTTTATGGATCAGATTTGGGTCTATGCTAATGGACTCACTTGAGGCCCAAACTAAGTTAAATAAAATGAAAATGAAATTAAAGCCCAATAGCCAAATCTGCCAAGGCCCAATATATTTAAGCCCAAGTGAAAGCAAGAAGGTGCATCACCTAGTTTGACCTTTTGACCTACTTGACCAATTAGTGGCTGAAAATGGACCAAAAAAGGGAGGTTCTAGAGGATATTCTTAAAGGTGAAGAAAGCTCAATATAAGATATATTGGCTACTATTCTTAGTCATTTTAACACACAATATTGAGGATTAACTCCAACTCTCTCTCTCTCTTTTCTCTTAAGGATTAAAACAACAGCCTTAAAGTTCCTTCTAGGATTCTTGAAGAAACCCTCATATCTGCTAACCAAGGTAAGAGAAACACTTATGGATTTAGCTTAATTCTCCCATGGAAGACTAGTAAACATGTTCATGCTTAATTATAAGTACAACGCAAAAGTTCCCACAAGCTACTGCTCACTTTCCTTAATTATTAAGATACTTTTCTCTTCTTTTTTAGTTTAAGTGTGAAGGGAAATTGAAGTTCTAGAGGAATTCAAGTTATAAAGAGAAGTTACAGAAATTGAGGTAAGGTCACTGCTCCATTTTCTTCCTCATTATGTATGAGTTTGAGTGAGGAATTGTGGGTGTGTTGTTATAAAGAACTCAAGGGGGTGGTGAGTTCAATAATTGGTTGTATGATAAAGAATATTTGAGGCTGTTTTATGTGTATTGTTGTTGGTGCAGCTTGGGTAATCTTGGAAAAAGATATATGATGTATGTCTTGGGCAGAGAAGGAGGGTGTGGTGATACACATTATTTTAAGGGTTGTATGGGCTCATTATCCGTCAAAGTTAGCTACTGTTTTACGAGGCTCACGATGTGATAGCTGCTAATTTTAGTTTATCATGACTTATATTGTAGATTAAAACATAAAATGAGAGGCTGAATTGTGATAGTTGTATTAGTCAGAGGATAGGGTATGTAAGGCTATTCGATTCAATATTCTTCGGCATGAAATATGATACTTACAATTAATATCAATAAGTGAATTTCCTAAGATTTATTCCTAGTAAAGGAAACATAGTGGCAGTGTACGATCTCCAAATAGCTGGCAATATTTCCCTCTCTCCTTAGTGTATAGAATTACTTCATTATATGTTCACTACTTTATACTTGTGTAATTATCCAGCTATGTGCTGGTATAGAAATGATATTTGCAAAAGCAAGTTTGGTGAATCCTCCTCTTAGTCAGTTGAAGTCAATTGTGTCGGTTAAGCTCACAAGTAATGCATTGATGTTACATAGCTCCTTATGTCATTGTTACTGTCTTAAAGTATTATTTTCATGTCTTCTACTACTGGTCCGTAGTTCCAAATATAAAAAATGATTATAACCACCAAAACAACAATCTCAAAGATTAAAGAATCTAAATGAAGCAATCTGTATAATTATGGGTGGCAGCCAAGGGGCAAATGCCTAGGATGGGTCTATCCCAATTGGTATATAAGGGTGGCAACTCAGGGGCGAAAGCCTAGTATGGGCCGATCCCAATTTGTGGAATTATGACGACCGCTTCCCAGGGGTTAAAATGCCTATTATGGGTCATCCTCTTCTACCACTGATCAGCTGGTATTTCGTATCACATGCCTTATAAAGATCATAACACACAGAAAGGTAAAGACAAGAATGTGACATACATGATCCCACAAGAGTTAACAAAGATGGTCTTCTGTTCTGTTTATGCACACATATATTGATACTTGGTTTCATTCGAACTCTTATTTTATATATGTTATTGCATTACATATTCAGTACATTTTTTCGTACTGACGTCCCTCATGGGGACGCTGCATTTCATGATGTAGGCAGAGGTACTCCAGCTAGTAGACCTCCTCAATATGAGCACACGACACTCAATTACTTTTGGTGAGCTTCAGGTTTATTCGGAGCTTTACTGAGTCCTTGGTACATTTTGGTATTGTATCGTAGTTAAGGGTAATGCAGGGTCTGTCCCGACCTACTCTAAGGTTTTCTATCTTTTAGAGGCTTTGTAGACTAATGTATATGGTTCAAATGTGTCTTAGCAAGTTGTGGCCTCAACGACTAAGTCTTGTATATAAGTTTTGGATCTACTTATGTTAGTTCTCTCGGGCCTTTAGGGCATCAGGTGCCTGTCCGTCTTAATGGGATTTGATGCGTGACAGCCACTTTTCGACATAACTAACTTGGATCAGTTTTCACATTCTGGCATAAAAATGAGATCGATTACCACATTCCGGCATACATATGGGATCGGTTGCCACGTTCTGACATCCTAACTGTTTGGGTTTGGATTCCGTGACAGAACTAATAATTTGTGATAAATGTATATTGATGAGAATGTTGATATATGTGCATGTGATTGTAATGTTGTTTGACTTGTTTATGTTGCACTAGTAGGATAGCCACGTGATCCTACCAGCACACTGTGTTTGTGTACTGATTCTGCACTTGCTCTTATTTTTGTTGAGTAAAGGGAATCTTAACGTGACTACTGACAGACCTCGCTTAGAAGATCAGTGATCGTCGCTTCGAATTCAAGGGTGAGCCAGTTCTTCCAGGCTGCCATGAGTTTCTCTTTCGTCTATGTCCATCATTTTCGGACTTAGATATTTGTTCTAGTTAGTTGATTAGTTCATCAGTTGGGGATTTATCCCTTCTTGTTTAGACTTGGATCATTTGTTTAGATGTTTTGGTGCATTGACTTTCAGGTTCTAGGTATTTAATTTCTGCATTTGTTAGTTAATTAACTTGCTTCCGTAATTTAATTGCCTTAGTATTGTTTAAGTTGCTTAGTTTGATTGTAGTAGTGGTTCTCCCACCGGATGGTTAGTGTGGGTGCCAATCACGACGATTTGGATCGTGACAAAGTTGGTATCAGAGCCTAGTTCATTGATCTCGATGTACCGAAATGAGTCTAATAGAGTCTTGCGAAACGGTACAGGGATGCCTTTACTTTTATTCGAGAGGCTATCAGAGTTTAGGAAATCTCTTTTTTTTCTCTTGTCTCCTTTCGTGCTATTACTTGATTCCAATTGGTATCTGGCGATTCAAATTGGTATCTAATCTCCTTCACTCTTCTGTTCGCAGATGGTTAATACTAGGTATAACGGTGTTAGGCTCGTAGCTCCTGTCAATGCTCCATCTGATGAATCTGCGGCAAGAGGTAGCGGTTGAGGTAGAGTAAGAGCTAGAGGTAGAGGCCGTGAAAGGGTAGCGCATGCTAAAAATGAGGTACATGTTAAGAATGTGCATGTGAATAAAGACCCTCCTACGCATAATGAGAAGATAAAGGAGAATGTGGATGTCGAGGATGCTGAAGAGATTGGACAAGAGGAAAAGGTGCAGGATGGAAATGCAGGCGTTCCTCCTTTAGATCTGGTGTTAGCTCAACAGATCATGTCCTTTTTTAAGGGGTTGGCTGGTCCTGGAGTGCTTCCATCTGCCCAAGCAACTCAGGCTCCCGCTAATCCCCCTGTTGATAGCACTGCGCCCAAGACGGGTGGAATGGGAGGTAATAATGCTTTCTTCCGTCCTCTGTTGGGTTCTGTTATGACTGGGAACGAGCATGATATGTTGACTAAGTTTCTGAAGCTTAAGCCTCCGGTATTTATTGGTTCTGAGACTGAAGATGCTTATGAGTTTATCTTAGACTATTATGAGAGGCCGCATAAATTGGGCATTGTTCACCAACATGGGGTTGAGTTCATATCTTTCCAACTTCAAGGTGATGCAGATCCTCTACTTTACCTCCACTTACTTGGACCCAATTTCATGCTCTATTTCTAGAAAAGTATGAGCCCAGAACTTTGAGGGATCGCAAGAAGGATGAATTTATGGCTTTAGAGCAAGGTGGTATGTCAGTGGCTACTTATGAGGCCAAGTTCCATGCCTTATCCAGATATGCTACGCAATTGGTTATTACTGAGGAGGAGAGGATCCAGTTGTTTATTAGAGGTTTGAATTCTGAGTTGCAAGTATTATCTGTTCATATGACTTCTGCAGGAAGGAGTTTTAATGAGGTGCAGACTATGTTAAGAAAGTGGAGGGGGTGAGGCAAGATGGTCAAGCTAAGGCTTGGGTAAAAAGAGAAAAGAATTCTGATAACTTTCAAGGCTTTTACTCTAAGGGGTCTGGAAGGCCAACACTTGCAGCCAAGCCAATTCAGTCTGTTATGCCCGCCTCTACAAGTAACTATTCGGGAACCCCATCTCATAATTTTCAAGATAGTCAGAGTGTCATTCCTTCGACGGGCAGCAAACCATCTTTTGATCGTAATTACTACAACTGTGGTGAATCTAGGCATATGAGAAAAGATTGTCCCCACCTACGTGTGTTAGATTCCGCGCAACATCAGTCTAGAGCAGTGGTACCCGCGGGGAACGGTAATAATGGTAGAGGACGTCCACAAGGTGGGCGAGGAGGTAATTTGCGAGGCCGTGGAGGTAGAGGAAATGGTAATGGTAATGGAGGTAGGGGTAACGCGCAACCAGGCAGGGAAGTGGTTGTTTACATCCCTACTTTATTCAAATAGAGCAAAACGTCTTGTGACTCAAAAAATAATCAATTAATTCATTTTTAAAAGAATTTTAAGAATAAACGAATTTTAAATGAGTCGCCACCTAATTTTAGGAAAAACTAGGAAACCAATTAAAAATGTCTACGAAACCATTAGATTCTAGGTAAGGGGTTCAAGTCATTCCGAAGGAAATGTGTTAGACATCTTTCGAAATCCACAATTGTGGGTCCCGTCTGAATTCATTTTTTCAAATTGAGGAGGAGGTAAAAACAAATATACAAGTATAATAAATAAGTAATTTACACAAATAATAAAATAAACAATAATAAGAAACGACCTATGCTTGCCTGGCGTCACTAATATACACAATAATAAATAACAATTATAATTCAAACTCCGTTCGAATAGCTTCAATGGGAAGCAACTCTGGGTACCTATAAAGACACTTAGTAAAAGTGTTAGTACTAAATTAATATGAATAAAAATAAACAAATTAAATAATAACTAAAAAATAAAAATCCGTCTTATTAACATGGGAGGCCTTGGAAATCGACGGTAATTTCTTCATCGGCCAATTTTAACATAGAAAATATATAAACTTAAGCTAAATTTCCGTCTTTTAATATTGGGGAGGCCTCGAAAATAGACGGAGAAATTTTTTCATTGGCTAATTTAACATTTACTACTAGAGATCAATTTAACAAAGAACCAAAAGAAACAAAAAATAATAATTAAGATAACAAATAGTCTAAATTAATCCTAAATGTGGTTCTAACATTTTTAACAAAAGTTTTGCAAATATTTTCTATTAAACTAACGACAAATTACAGTGAGCAAAGAGCATGGACATTCATCAACAATAATATATTAAAATAATGAAGATTCGAAGCAACATTGATTGCCACCAAATGTGGGCAGCAACAAACAAAGCTTATATATCCACCATAACAAATAATAAAAAAAAAAAAACGATAAAAAGTAATAATAACTAAACAATAATAACAATCATAATAATAGAATAATAATAAAAAGCAACAACAGTAATATAATAATAAAACTAACAGTAATATATACCATTTAACAAATAGTAAACTTTAACAAATCACCATACGATACATTTATCAAATAAAACAAAACTAAACACATAAGTGTACTCATCCAAACAACATAACAACAATAAAATTAGTCTAATAGAAAATAGAATATCAAAGGTGGTGATTCCATCAAAAATCCAAAATTTCTCGAAATTATAAAAAATGAATACCATGAACCATAAGAACCACAGTATCACAAACCAAACATAGAAACAATATAAAAAGGAAGCAACACAGTCAATAAAAAAAATATAAATAAATACTATAGCATCCTAAAACAAAACCAAACAAATTTGTAAGAAATTAGAACTAAAATAGAAAACAATAGTGATATTATTGGAGTTCCAAACCTCTGTTGGCAGTCCTATTTTCGGATTTCACCGGAACGAAGCTGTTGTTGTCGTTGTTGGTTGGAGTTTAATGGAACTTGAAGCTCTAGTTCGCCGGAATGTGCAGATTTGAACACCTACAAAACAAACAAAAGATCGCAAAAGTGGAAAGGGGAAGGGACTAGCGACGTCTTGAGCCTGCTTTGCTCCGGTTCATCGGAGTTTGAAACTCCTCACCGAAGTTGTTGCTGGTGAGTCGCGAGTTTAGCTCGCTTGAACTTGGAAAAAAGGAGAAATGAGGTTTTGTTCGGGTTCCGGGGTTTTAGCCGGAGATCTGGTTGTGAGCTTCAAGCTCGATGGCTTGCTGGTTTCAGGTAGGTATTTGGATGTTGCCAGAGTGGTGTCTGGTGGTCGGTTTCTGGTGGGTTTTTTGTCGGAAAAGATGAAAAACGAGTGGGGCTTTGGGTGGCGGCTATGAGAGCATATAGGAGGAGAGAAAGATTAGGTTCTTCCCTTTAGAAAAAGTTCCTCCTAACCTAAATATTTTCCACCACCTTTATTTTTTAACCTAGTCAAACTTATATAGGAAATAATTTTACAATGAGCTCAAAGTGTGGGCTTGAGATTATGACCCGAAATCGTTGATTAAATAAAATATCTTTGTATATAGTTATTATTCTAATTTAACAATATTTCTAGACTATGCTAAAAATGTCAAAATTGATATTAATAAAAGCAATGAATAAAATGAATATTAAAAATATAATGAACGTAACTCATGACGTGTAAAACAATGCAATATAAAAGAAATAATGATTTAATTAAAATGAACAAATATTTGAATGTATTCAACCGGCTGTGACAAAAAGTAATGTAATTAAAATTAACTGATAAAAACTCTAAAATTTTGATAAATAAGGATAAATATCGATAAACTTATTTAAAATTATAAAAAATGTATTTTGAACTATTGAATAAATAAAACTTAAAAGTTAAGAATCTTGAAAATGTTAGGCCAAAATTGGGTATCAACAGTGGCTCGTCAAGATGATAGAGCTAAATGTTATTCTTTACCGGGCAAAAATGAGGCGAAGGCGTCCGACGCGGTGATCACAGGTACTATTCTTATCTGTGACTAGATGGCTAATGTGTTATTCGATCCGGGTTCTACTTATTCGTATGTATCTGTGAGATTTGCCTCTGATTTTGAGATGATTTGTGATATATTTGATGCCCTCATTCGTGTTTCTATCCCTGTTGGAGAGTCAGTCATAGTTACCCATGTCTATCGTGCTTGTCCTATTGTGTTTATGGGTTTTTAGACTTGGGGCTGATTTGGTGATTTTGGATATGATTGACTTTGACATAATCTTAGGCATGACTTGGTTGTCCCCCTATTACGATGTGCTTAATTGTAATACTAAGTATGTAACTCTAAAAATTCTGGGAAGGGAAAAATTAGAGTGGGAAGGGGTGTACAAGCCTAAGCAAGCTAAGATTATATCCTCTATTCAGGCTAGTAAATTAGTAGAGCAGGGTTGTTTGACTTATTTGGCTCATGTTAGGGATGTTGAGATTGAGGCTCCATCCATTGAGTCTATTCATGTGATGTCTGAATTAAGTGAAATGTTTCCTAATGACTTGCCTGGTATGCCTCCGAATAAAGATATATATTTTTGCATTGATTTAGAGCCTGATACTCGCCTCATTTTTATCCTTCCATATCGCATGGCTCCGGCAGAATTAAGAGAGCTTAAGGCTCAAATCCAAGAGCTCTTTGATAAGGGATTTATTCGCCCTAGTGCTTCCCCATAGGGTGCTCCAATTTTGTTTGTTAAGAAGAAAGATGGTAGTATGAGAATGTGTACAGACTACTGGCAGTTAAATAGGATCATTATTCGGAATAGGTACCCCTTGCCTATAATAGATGATTCCTTTGACCAATTGCAAGGTGTAATGGTAGATCCTTCAAAAGATTGAATCAATTAGGAATTGGGTTAGACCTGGCTCTGTGACAGAGGTTAGGAGTTTTGTGGGACTTGCTAGCTACTATCGTCAATTTATTAAAAATTTTGCTTCAATTGCTACTCACTTGACCAATTTGACCAGAAAGAAGATACCATTTGAATGGATTGAAAAATGTGAGGAGAGCTTTCAAAAGCTCAAGACTCTCTTGACCACCGCGCCCATTCTAGCATTATCGGTGGAAGGTAAGGACTTTATAGTTTATTGTGATGCTTCTCATTCTGGATTGGGCGCTGTGTTAATGCAGGATAAGAATGTTATAGCCTATGCGTCGTGCCAATTGAAAGTGCATGAGAGAAATTATCCAACCTATGATTTGGAGTTGGCGGTGGTAGTATTTGCTCTTAAGATCTGGCAGCATTATCTTTATGGTGTTAAGTGAGAAATGTTTTCTGATCATCGTAGTTTGCAGTACGTGTTCACTCAAAAGGATCTGAATTTGAGACATCGAAGATGGATAGAGTTACTCAAGGATTATGATGTGATCATTCAATACCATCCGGATAAGGCTAATGTTGTGGCAGACGCTTTGAGTCAAAATGCGGTAAGTATGGGTAGCTTAGCTTACTTGAGTGTAACCAAACGACCCTTGGCCAAAGAAATTCAGACATTAGGGTCTAAGTTCATGCAGTTGGGCATCTCTGAAAGAGGCGGGGTGTTAGCTAGCATTTAAGTTAAGGCCACATTCATTGAAGAGATCAAGGCCAAACAATTTG
The DNA here is from genome assembly GCF_019186545.1 of Solanum stenotomum. NCBI lineage: Eukaryota > Viridiplantae > Streptophyta > Magnoliopsida > Solanales > Solanaceae > Solanum > Solanum stenotomum. Next base: position 15,757,261 of record NC_064283.1, on the reverse strand, counting down.
AGGATGAAAATTTGAACGAACTCAAGGATAAAATGGCGAATGGTAAGGCACAAGAGACCACTCTTGATGCGGATGGTGTACTCAGTGTTAAGGGGAGAATTTGTGTTCCTCGAGTTGATGACTTGATTCAGAAATTATTGGCAGAATCTCATGGTTCATGATATTCTATTCATCCGGGTGTGACCAAGTTGTATAGAGATCAGAAATGAATTTATTGGTGGTCGGTCATGAAGAAAGACATAGCGGAATTTGTGGCTAAGTGTCAAAATTGTCAACAAGTGAAATATGAACATCAAAGGCCTGCAGGTTTACTTCAAAGAATGTCAATTCCGGAGTAGAAGTGGGAAATAATAGTTATGGATTTTGTGGTTGGTCCTCCCAAGACTTTAGGGAAGTTTGATTCTATTTGGGTAGTGGTTGATAGATTGACCAAGTCAGCCTATTTTATTCCGATAAGAACATATTATAACGCTAAACAATTGGCTAAGGTGTATGTGAAAGAGACAATGAGGTTGCATGGGGTGCCTCTTTCTATCATCTCTGATCGTGGTACCCAATTCACTTCCAAGTTTTGGAGGAAATTGCATGATGAGTTGCGCACACAACTCACTTTTAGTACAACCTTTCATCCACATACGGATGGACAATCTGAAAGGATTATTCAAGTATCGGAAGACATGTTGAGGTCATGTGTGATTGATTTTGGAGGGCATTGGGATAAATTCATACCTTTGTGTGAGTTCTCTAATAATAATAGTTATCACTCAAGCATTGATATGGCACCATTTGAGGCACTATATGAGGAGGAACAAATTGCTATTCTTGATCGTGAAGTGCGTAAGTTGAGGACCAAGGAGATTAAGTCCATGAAAGTTCAATGGAAGCATCTTCCAGTTGAGGAAACTACTTGGGAAATCGAGAAGGACATGCGAGACAAGTATCCTCAATTGTTTGTCGAATCAGGTACTACTTCATTCTTTCCTTAGCCTACTTTCCCAAAGTTTTGTCACCAGGGGACGAGTGATGGGTAAATTGGTATCTATTATAACGACTGGGTTCCATTGTTATAGAAATGCCAATGGGGGAAAAATTGGGGGCGGAAAAACTTTTTCGTAGTACTTGAATTTTCCCAACCTTGTCCAGATTTGGATGAAATCGGAGTCCTTGAGGTGTGGAAAATCTGGTAACAATTGGGTGGAGTAGTTATAGTTTTGGTTACATATGTGGTTAGATAACTTGTTAAGTAATCCATACGACTTTACGAAATTAAATTCAGGCGAGTAGAACTCCCGGAATCGATCTTAGCGTGAAGGGTATTTTCTGATTGTCGTGGGTTAGAGATGTGTAGTGAAATGGGATTTTGGAATTTCTTCAGTTGACTTTCTGGTTCCGTTTGTGTCACTTTGGCGGGAGTCTGGCCGCTACAGCGGGATATGGGGCGTTGTGCCAGGTACGATGGGACTTAAAATCATAGAAAGGATGGATAGCTCACTGGCTCGAAAATGCCGCTCTGGCGAGACTTGATATCACTCTGGCATCGCTGCTACAACGGGATAAGGGCCGTTGTGGTGGGCCAGACGCGACTTAATGTCGTTAATAAACCCCTAAACGATCTTATTTGGCACTTTTCGACTTTTAGAGCTAAGGAACGACCCCCAGGCGATTTCTACTCGTTTTTCACCATTTTTGAGGCTAAAGGTAAATTTTTCATTCCCTGAATCAATTTCTCGATACGTAGAACGTAATAGAATGGGTGAATATTGATGGGGGAAGCTTTTGTTATAGATTCTATTGTGGAAACAACCATAGTTTGGATGTTTGGGATCATGGGTTTGATCTAGGGTTCATAGAATTGTTAGAATTTCAGGTAATTAGCGATTGTTTGTTGATTCCCGTGTTATTGTGATTGTTTGTAGACCAAGAACAAGCGGAACGAATCCGGAAAGGGAAGGATCAAGTTTCTTAGGGTTTCAAGCTTGTTTCGAGGTAGGTGATGGTTGTGATTCTATGTTTGTGTGATGTATGTTTGTTCTTGCTTCATTATGATACTTGTGTATGTATGAATGTTGCAATGTTGATCACACTTGTTGTAAATGAGATAGATGAATATTCTTTCCATGAAATCATGATGTAAATGTATGATCTTGATGATGTACTTGTGATTGTGATTGTGGTGTGTGAATGGGATCGGTTGCCACGTTCCGGTATAACTAACTTGAATCGGTTGCCACATTTTGGCTTAAAAATGGGATCGGTTACCACGTTTTGGCATACATATGGGATCGGTTGCCATGTTCCGGCATGCTAACTGTTTGGGTTTGGGTTCTGTGAGAGAACCAATGATTTGTGATAAATGTATATTGATGAGCATGTTGATATATGTGCATGTGATTGTAATGTTGTTTGACTTGTTTATGTTGCACTAGTGGGATAGCCGCGTGATCCGACCAGTACACTGTGGTTGTATACTGATTCTGCACTTGCTCTTATTTTTGTTGAGTACAGGGCATCTTCACATGACTACTGACAGACCTCGCTTAGAAGATCAGTGATCGTCGCTTCGAATTCAAGGGTGAACCAATTCTTCCAAGCTGCCATAGGATTCTCTTTCGTCTATGTCCATCATTTCCAGACTTAGATATTTGTTCTAGTTAGTTGATTAGTTCATCAGTTGGGGATTTATCCCTTCTTGTTTAGACTTGGATCGTTTGTTTAGACGTTTTGGTACATTGACTTTCAGGTTCTATGTATTTAATTTTCGCATTTGTTAGTTAATTAACTTGCTTCCATAACTTAATTGCCTTAGTATTGTTTTAGTTGCTTAGTTTGGTTGTAGTAGTGGTTCTCCCACCGAATGGTTAGTTTGGGTGTCAATCACGACGGTCTGGGTCATGACAGATATGGGGAGAGTTCAGACAACTCCTAGCCCCCATAAACCATGTAGCCACCATGGGTAGAAAAGAGTCATACTTTTTAGATGATTTCTTAGTGATTTGTAGCATTACTTTTTAGATGATTTCTTAGTGATTTGTAGCATAGACTAGTGGTTCCACTTAGTAGTCAGGTTCTATACCCCTCGGCAAGGTATAGGACGGCCCTGGCATTGTAAGGCAAAATGATGTATCATCACAATAACTCTTAAGTGATGGTTATCGGTTAGACAAACTCCCACAACAGTATTTTTTTGTACTTTTATATACATTCCAGAGTTTATATTGTATCTTTGCATACACAGAGTTGTTATCCAAGAATAATAGTGTATAGCTGTCAAAATAAAACAAAAACAATATTGTGTTATGTCCAACTTTAAATATATATCTTTTAAATGTAGAATTTGACATATATATACAACCTAATTTTCCGATGAAGGGTGTCCAGTTGGACACCTTTGGATGGTTGTAGCTACACCACTGCCCATAACAACCATTCAGCCACAACTACCAACACCATCAATCACAATCTTCAACCCAACCACAACCATCACTACCTTTAATCACAAAAATCAATAGTCATTACTATTAATCATTATTTGTAATCATCATCACCAATCACTATTACATCGACTATGTAACGCCTCAGATTTGACAAAGGCTAGAAAGGGGTCAAGCAGGCAAAAAGTGGACTTCATGTACTATTTCGACAGATAATATATGACATATGTATAAGATCATAGTATATCCATCATTAATTTATATTTATATAACGATAACAAATAATTATAATAAAATAAGAAATATTTTCATTTTTATTTTTTTCTGAATTGAAGTAAGATAAACATTTGCTTATTTTAAAAAATATTATTAGAAAAAGAATGTATTAAAAAGAAAATAAATAATACATTTATTTGAAAAAATGAGCATTTTTTTACCCAAAATAATAATAAGGGCATTTTTGGACCAAAGTATTGACGGGAAGGACATTTTTGGACCAAACTACAAATGGAGGGCCTTTTTGTTCCTTTTGCATAGTTTAAGGGCATTTTGACCCTTTTCCCTTGAATCAATAGTATATCCATTTTAACTTGGCTCTAATTGGTCATGAGTGACATGTATATCCTTCAATTTTGAGTGTGCATAAGTGGGCAGTCAGATTTGTACAAAATTGAATAAATAGACACATGCGTCCTACATGGCTTCTTTTGTGGCAATTCACATCCTACATGACGTCCTATGTGTAATATGCACGTAGGACATGTGTGTTTACTTATTTAATTTACATAATACATAAATACGCTATAACTTGGCGTCATTTCACATTTATGCCCTCCAACTTTTGGTGTGCAAAGGTAGACACTTAAACTTTGGGTGTGCCACGTAGGACTCATGTGTCTATTTGTTCAACTTTATACAAGTTTAAATGCATACTAACTTGTGCATACCCAAAGATGAAAGGTATAAATGTGAAATAAAGTCAAGTTGAAGGGCACATTTATGTATTATGCCATATATAAATGCACCAATTGCATTAAGACATGATACTTCCTTAACATTTTATGTGATCAAAATTGATCTTTCTTTATGTGAAGCAAAATTACACCAATTGGGTAATAAATTTGGAATCGCTCAAGAATTTTTCTTATAAACTAATTTGTTGTCTAGTTATAATGATAATAACTCATTATACACCTTTCTTTAGGTATCACCAGACTGATAAGAAACCTTATTGCATTCATCACAAGAGAATACATATCCATATACTAATGCATGATTTTGTAAAAATATTTATGTCACAAATTAAAGCACAATAAATGACGGCAAGACTCAAATCTTGATCTACTATGGTTATGACTCATTTATAGCAAACTATACAATTGTTGATGGCATAGAAAGTGCAGAAATTTCTCTGTGTTGAGATTACAATTGTTATTCTTCTCTGCGCTAAACATACTTTTAGTTAAACCTTTAATGATGTCCCTCAATTTCTTATTTAAGGAAATTGACCGACGTCCCTTGATTTTAACGAAGGCAGTCGGTCGATTTTATTAAACCGCCCCATCATTTTTCAACATAGTCGAGTCCGTCAATTTGAGTCGGTTTTAGGCAGAGGTCGTCCATCGATTTTGACCCTCAATTTTCAACATTTTCTACTAATGTTTTCCCTTCTTTTTTATTTTAATACCTTTTGACCTGCTTTTAACTAATCAATTAAATATTGTTGACTAGCTTTATTAATTTCTAAAAAACTCTTGACTACTTTTTTATCTTTTATGTATTTGCTAAGCTCATTAAGTTCAAACTTAAAATAGCATAAGCTTCTTAATTCCTCTAAAAGTCATCTTTGCAATTTTTATGGTTTGCGCCATGTCGTCATGATTATTACATTTTTTTCGTTTCATAGATTTATTTATATAAATTGAAAAGACGAATACTTCAAATCTAAATCTAAACTTGATCAAGTTGGCTAGTGTCATACCTAAAATTTTTAAATTTGAATTCGGCTCTGCCTCATCTTGTATGAGATAGAGAGATTATTTTCAACAGGAAGAAAAAAGAAAATATCTAAGTAAAAATAGTAAAACAATATTAATATTAATGATAATGAGAAGAGTAAATAAAGATTATTTTTCGATTAAAGATTAATCTTATAATATTTTTATAAAATATGCAGATTTAATACATGAAGTATTGTTGAGTATTGCTATAGACGATAACAATTAAAAAGTTCATTTATAAGCAATAATTTATTAAATATACTTACCCAAATAATTCTAAATATAATACTTATGCATGCATACTTTAAAAGAGGACGAGGATATTAGTTATTAGGAGCATAGATCAAGAACAAAACATGAATCTTCTAGTTTGTTTATGTTTCAATCTTGTGTAATCAGGGTTATGATCAATGTATGAACATTTCATGCTTAATTATTGATTGTTTAGGGGAATCTACCATTCATGTGTTGTTGTTTTAACTTTGTATTGACTGGCCATCCATGAGGTTAAATTAATACTTACTAATTTCTAGTGGAAAGTAGATTGTGGGTTGATGAGAGTAGGGTTCATTCCAGGGCGGACCCACGTATAGATCCACTATAAGAAAAATGTTGATTACCTGGGGATTTTCCTAGGAATAGTACAGTAAATTTGTAGGTGCGAATTTTCTTGCAAAATGAATTCGATGTAAAAACCTTTGTAGGTAACTCTTACCTGCGGATTTATACAATCCCTAGGTAATTTACCTGGGGAATTTAAATCCGTAGTTGAGTTACTTGCGGATTTATCTGCATAACTAACGAAAATTCTTGCGAATTTTTTGCTAAAATTTCTTATAAAAACGAAATTTCTTGCCGATTTTCGTAGAAATATTTCACAAGTGATTCCCTATGAAGACCCCAAGTAAATCCATAGGAGTTTGGAGATGAAATTTTTTGAAACAAAAGGAAATTTCCTACGGATATATATGAAAGTATTGCTCAAGATAACTCCAATGAAAAGAAACCCGCAAAAAACTTTCATGTATGGAAGAAAAATCTTTTTTATATGTTTAGAACAAGTAGAACAGAATGATCCGTACATGTATGTAAGAAAAATCTTTCAAAATTCAGGTCCTACAGAAGTTTATACTCTTCTACTTGAGATTTTAATTTGTCTAAAAGGAAGAAATATCACATAATTAAAGGCTTTTCTAAGATTACTGAATCACTTTATTGACCACTAAGTTACTTCTTGGATGCGATGATGATCATTCGACATGTTAATTACTATTTCTTTGTGCTGGATTGTAAGTATATAGCTGTTAAGCATTAATTATTGAGGATTCTCTTAGTAAAAAAAATGGACCAAGGAAACATCAACGCAACAAGCCACTCACCTATGCTTCTAGATATAAACTTGACTTCATGCAACAGTAAACCCCCTTCAGATTCTTTAATGTATGAGTAAATCATGAGACATTTGTCCTTATAGTATAAAGAAGTTGGACTAACAGATTATATGGTAATAAGTTAAAAGTATATAAGGCAAAAGTTGAAGGAGCTGAAGTCACACTTAAAATTGCAAAACAATAATAATTACAGAGGAGCCACAGAGAAGACCCAATTCATCAGACACTATTTAAACGTAGTATAGTCCAGCAGCCACAAGTGACCAAATTAAAGGAGCAATTGATTTAAAGTAATAGTCGAGATGCTAGAACAAACATCATTTGTAGGATATCAAAATTTAATAATCTATAGAGAAGAAACATAATAAGGACATGCACTCATCTTCTCCAATATTGGTGGTAAGTTTACCCACCAACCAACATCTATATGTATGGCTGTGGGCTGTAGAAATCTATTTGACGATTACCTGAAGTGTGCACAATTGATCCAAACACCACCATCATAAAACAAAAAACTTAACAACATAACAAGCACCTAAGAAGAAATACAGCTAATGAAAAAGAAAAAGGAGCTAAACTTAACACCGCAACAATCATTGGCCAAGTATTTAAGCGACAGATTTGATTTGCAAGAAAATTTCACTCGATTTTCATCCAAACTAAATCAGTAAACAAAAATTTACAGATTAACTTCACAGAGATTGAAATTTGTAGATTAACCTCGATTTTTGGGTAGATTGGTAAGTAAATCTTTTGATCTGTAGTCCTTTACTTTGGAAAAAATTTCTTGGAGAGAAGCATGAGGTCTGCTTGGAGAGTTTTGAGATGAGCTTGGAGATGAACTTTGGATGAGTTTGGAACTTGGAGCTACACCGATTGGAGCTTTGGAAAATCAGATCGTTTCCACCATTGCTTCTGCATGTAAGTTTTGGAGAAAAGCTTTAGTGGGTTTTGGAGAGAAGCTTCAGTGTAAAGTGAGTTAGAGAGAAGGAAAATGAGTATAATGGGTCTTACAATCACTTTCCAATTCCTAAAATTTTAATTGAGTTTTTAATTGGTCTATTATCCAAAAAAAATAAAATTTAAGTGTAAAAAAATCTAATCATCTAAAAGATATATAACTTACTAATTATTTTTGGAATTAGTAATTTGGGAATGTCTAGGTAAATTATTTCTCATTCCTAAATTCCCAATTATTTCTCATTCCTAAATTTTGGTCTAATAATTCCTAAATTTCCAATTATTTCTCAAGGTAATAAAATGTCTAGGTAAATCCCCATAAATAATTTTTAGACAATCTAGAATTTTCCTACAAATTAAAAGGATTTTTAAAAAAAAATAAAATTGGTCCATGTACCTAGAGATTTAGCTAGAAATATTGTTCCTACGGATATATTTTCCTAGGTAATTTTGCATGAACTAATTTAGTGCAAAATGGTATCAACTTTAGCTGCGAAATTTGTTGGGAGTATAAGTTTCACAGGTAATATATTATAATTATGAGGAATTTAAAATTTTCGCAAGAAAATTTGCAAGTATTACGTGCGAAAATTTTTCCCAGGTAATATCCCCATGTAATTCACACTTTTCTAGTAATGAGAACACAGATTGACTCCAATAAAAAAATTATATATGTATATAGAAAATACTGGAAAACTGATATAAGAAACTCACGAGCACCAATAAAACAAAATGCCTTATGGGTGATTTAGTTCTCAAGTTGAATTCAATGGTTTCCTCTAGCGAGGATTCAAATCTTGGCAACAACCTCTATTTTTTGTTGGAAAAAAGTAAACTGAAACTTCTTCATAATTTTTTTGACTCTTCTTGTTATATACATTTTCACGGTTGACTTTTTGCTTATATTTTTTTAATATTGTTTGTCAACTTTTCTATTTTTTGTATTTCATTTACTAACTAAACTATACAAATATTAGTAAGTTTCTAAACCAAAAAAAAAAATTGACTTGAGCACATATACTCGACCATCAAATCCTGAATCCGCTACTGGGTTCATCTATGGATGGATTCACATTTAGGGCGAAGACATATCTAGTTTGTGTTGCTTGGCTTGAATATTTGAAGATTTATAAATGCATCCGGGATGATTTACTACATGCCTACCTAATGATGTAGGTGCGAGGTTGATCTTGATAGAAGGTTAGATGTCCTAGAGATCATGATCATACTATTAATGTTGTGATTCAAAAATTCGACATATATCTTAAATATGCTTAACAACGATAATCAGATAAGAGAAAAACATGCAAGCTTGACTAGAGCTGTCAATATGGGCTGGCGGGCTAGCCCATACAGGCTTTGAAATTTGACGGATCAGGCCGGGCTAGCCCATTTTTTGTGTGGGCTAGAAAATGATCAGCCCAGCCCACAAGTACGTAGGCTACGGGCTTGCCGGGCCAGCCTTCTCTACGTAAAAATATATTTTTTTATAATTTTTTAAATTAAATTATAATTTAAAAATATTATCATAAATATCGACAAGATAATATTAAATGGTGTTAGTGTTTCTACTTGTTAATCAAATCCACAAATAAAATTATCATTATAATATTTATTAAGTTTGATTTCAAGTAAAAGCATAAATACCTAAATAAAAATATAAACCAAATTATTTTCCAATGATCATAATAAAACACAAAAAACTATGACAATATTCCATAGGCTACGACCAATGTAGTGATTCCTAGAAATTTTAGGAAATTTTTATTTTACGTAATACGTATTTTATAAACATAATTTGTATTTAAATTGTAATGTTTCAAACTTTAAACTGATTTTGAGTTTAGACTCTTGTTATTTTTAATACTCTATTTTATTTTTTATTTTTTATTTTTTAATTAATTTTTATTTGGCCCACGAGCCGGCCCTATCCATATTTCTCAAGCCCCACAAATCGACAGACTTATTCAGGCCAGGCTAAAAAGCCCATTTCTTAAATGGGCTCTAAAAATCGTAGCCCAACCCTATCAAATCCCGGGTTAGGCCAGGCCGGCCCAACGGACCTTGCCCATATTGACGGCTTGTGTAGATCATAGCCTTAGGCTCTAATCTCTCTTTGAACAATTCCTGAAATTGAATTGTCTAACATTACTTTTTACTTGTGATCACATATACTTGCATGTGTATTGGAAGGACAACACACACCAAGTCAAATGAAGGAGCTAACAAAATCGTGTCACATATCAAAATGTTATACTATGTAAAGTCAAATAATCAAAGGCCAGTGAAATTCACTTATCATGTGTATAATTGACATTTTTGATGTTACTTTAATCTGATTGGTTAAAAAAAGTTTGTGTTTATTACTACTTGTCCACCATAAAATTATAAACATGGGTCTCATTCAAAAAGAGGGACTGAATGCTAATAAGACAGTAAAGAGAAAGCTCGTGGATCAAACGATGCAGATTTCTCTGCAAGTTACAAGTTCAAGCAATCAAAATTCAAGTACAAGTCAAGATCCAGCTTTTGAATTCAAGTATAAGTCAACATCAAAATTTAAAATCAAACTCAAAAGTGCTTGAATTAAAATTCTGAAAAGAAGATACAAAGGATTGTTATAATATTTTTCTATCTTGAATATAATTTTTTTAAATGCGATTTTTATTGTTTACGTTACTAGCAAAGGGTGAATTTTTTTTCTCTCCTCGTGGCGTGGTTTTGAACCTAACAACAATATACCATTTTTTTTTCTTTTTAGATCTAACATTGCTTTTGCATTCATATGTTTATAATTAATTAGAAGTCTTCACAAAAGAAAAGGACTAAGGCCAAATATCTTAATTCTCGGCCATAAAAGTTACAAAATGCTTTACTCTCCAACTTAATTAATAAATGCTCTTATGAAGAAAAAGAAAACTAAAGGTCGAATATTTTTATATTCAATTATACTGATTAGTGGATATTATATTCCCCGGTCTAATTGATTAAAAGTTTACATGTAGAATACTAACTTACTAAGATCGAATATTTTATTTCTGGATCAATTAAAATTCGGAAAAACCTAACCTCATAATATGGTCCTTTTTTATTTTTTATTTTTTATTTTTTTATTTTTTATTTTAGTCCTTGGATTGATTTCATGTTCCTTATTACCTTTAAATCTACTTTTAATTAATCTATTAATTATTGTTGATTAGCTTTATGTATTAACTAATTTCTAAAAAAAATCTTGACTATTTTTTTTGTCTTGTATTTTATTAACATTAGGCCATTAAGTTAAAATTTAAAATAACATAAGGTACTTCCTCCAAAAGTCTTTTTTTCAAGTTATATCGTTTGCCTAGTATTGTCATAATTATTATAATTTTCCGTCATTCGCAATATTTTATGGTTCTTCATTATCTGTATATGACCTTTTTTTCCTAGGTCCAATCAAGACACATTTAGACAGTTCCTACAAAAGTCTTCTTTTTAAGTTTTATGATTAATTTGACTCATGTTGTCATAATTATTATAGTTTCTCATTCAATCAATTTATATATATATACATTGAAAAGATGCATAATTCAAATCAAAAGCTTAGGTTGATTAATTCAAGTTGATGAGTGTAGCATCCAAAATCATCAAATTTTGAATTTACATCTACCTCACATTGTACCCGCTAAAGAAATTGTTCCCGATAAAACTTATGTTCAAGAAAAATGTTTTCAAAGTAAAAATAGTAGGATAGCTAAAGATACTACTAAAACAATATTAATAGTAAAGATAAGGAGAAGAGAAAATAAAGATCATTTTTCCATCAAAGGCGGTCGGAAAAAAAGAAAATTTAATCATTAAGCAAATATAATTTTTATAATATGTAGATTTAACGCATGCATTAGCTTCAGATGAGACTTTATTGGGTACAACAACAACGAGAACTTATAGCACATGATCCATATTTAAACCCTCGACCTTTGCAGTCAAACGTGCAATCCTCCTTTGTAAACTCATCCGTGCATTTCTTAAAGCAAAATTCTCTACCTCCATCATTTGTTGATACCTATCATTGAAAAAAAATTGATTTACAATTTTTTAAAAAGAAGATTAATTAACATGCAAAAGTAAAAATATAAGTATGTTATGTGATTCACCAAGAGGATTTGATGCAATTGAAAATGGAACAATTAAAAGAAGGAAAACAATCAAAAACTTGGGAAACTCCATTTGAGGCTTATAATCTTCTTGATTGATTATTGCTTAGAGTATAAAACTTGGTATCAAAATAGAAAAAGAAGTAGTTATTTATAAAGGGATGAAATAAGTAGATACACATAAATTCTTTTGTATAGGTAAAAGGGCATTTAATATTTTGGGAGGGGGAAACGCAAGACTTATTAATTTGCAATTAATGAAGGTCTTAATATTAATTATTTAGTTCTTGATTATTAAAAATCTATTTATTTTCAAGGTCTGAATCTTAATCATTAAGTGTATTTGTTTTTCTTATTTTGTAACTATTTAATGAGCCTTAATGATTAAGATCTATGACAAGTCTTAATATCATTAAAATATCTAGTAAAGAATTTCTTCAAAGATGACAGTTCACGGTGGAGATATAAATTTTACTATAGGTGTCCAAGAATAATGGTGTATGGCTGTCAAAATAAAACAAAAAAAATATTGTGTATGTCAAACTTTAAATATATATCTTTAAATGTAGAATTTGACATTTATATACAATGTAATTTTCCGATAAAGGTTGTCTAGTTGGACACCTTTGGATGGTTGTAGCTACACCACTACCCATAACAACCATTTCAGCCACAACTACCAACACCATCAATAACAATCCTTAACTCAACCACAACCACCACTATCTTTAATCACCAAAATCAATAGTCATTACCATTAATCATTGTTTGTAATCATCATCACCAATCATTATTACATTGACTACGTGACACCTCATATTCGATAAAGGCTAAAAAGGGGTCAAGTAGGCAAAAAGTGGACCATGAAACCCTCCACGGATCCCCTAGACGGACCGTGCATAGGACCACAATCCCTTAATGGGCTCGTGGTAGGTTTCTAGATTCTGTCGGGGCAGACTTCACTTTGACGGATGCCCAGATGACCCATGGTGATGATGACGGGTCATCAAAAGGGTCTTCAAGTAGCCTAAATCAGAAGGGGTCTTCCCCTAGTCACTGGTCAAGGACCGCATGCGTCTAAACGACCCGTGAAGCCCCACACGGACCATGAAGTCGTCCGTGAATGGGGTTTATCAGACTTAGAGTTTAGGGACAACTTCAAACAATCATATCTTTTAGTACATAAAGAATTAGGTGACCTATAACCTAACAAATTAAAGATATATGAGTCCTCTTTTCAACGCCACCGAGTTTGCCTAATTCCAAGCTCAGAGTAAAAATTTATGCCCAAACTAGTGAAGCCATATCGGGCAGAATTTCTTCACAACCCGTTAGACGGGCCGTGGTGCTCTTGACGGCCCGTCTAGGCCTTCCAGTGAGTCAATTCGGCAGTTTTAAGTCAAGGGCTTTTAGGTCTTTTCCCAATTATTTTAACTCAATAATACGTCATTTTGCCTTCTACCCAAAGCCCTATATAATGATTTTAAACCCCCAAATCACCCAAACTCAATTTACTTATTCATTTTAATAAGTTAACAAAAATTTATCTTTTTTCAATACAAGCATTATCATTAAATAACTATATAAAAGTAGTAGTGATCAAATTTAAATTTCAAATCATAAGTAATAAAATTAATTCAACAAAAAAAACTCTAATAAAGATTTTTTCAAGGGAAGTGCTAATTTAATTCATTAATTCAACATGGATGAATGTATAAAGGGAAAAGACTTATTTATGTAATCAGCTAAAATTTTAACTTATCTATATTATTTTAGTTAACTAATAATTGCATGAATATAAACTTTTTCTCAAACAGAATGAATGCATTGGATACATAACATTATCATTTCCCTACAATGAATTTTGTCGTATACATATATACCAATTCTTAATAATTCATGTACCAATTAAATGAAGTCTTCAATTCTTGTATTTGAAAAGACACTTTGTAAACTATAAGTAGATGATCATTCTCATGTGAAGAAAATAACTACAATATTTAAAGACATTTAAATAAAATAATCTCCATATCTCTAATCTATATTCCACCAGCAGTGTAAAAAGAAGGATGAAAAGCATGAAGTGGTGCAAAAGAAAAATTTAGACAACAAATGTTATCGTTGTGGTGGAAAAGGGCATTGGTCACGTACCTGTCGTACGCCAAGGCAACTGGTTGAGTTGTATCAAGCTTCCCTAAAGGAAGTGAAAAATAACGCAGAAGTCAACTTTATCTTTGAAGATAATGTTGAACCCATGCATCTAGATATAACAGATTTCTTTGAGAATCCCGAAGGAAAAATAGATCACTTGATAGATGATGGGTCTGTAATAATGTAAATATATTTTACTTATGTCGTTTGTATGAACTAGTATGAATATGTTTTCCTAGTCTTGTAAATAAATAAAAGGTTGTGTAATGTTTTCTTTTAGTAATAATATTATAGTGTTTACTTCGTTTATATCTTTTATCTTGAAGAGTATATGGATACCTCTCAAATTTTGTTTGGATCAATGATCAATCATGAAGATATTTGTGTAATTGATAGTGGAACAACGCACGCCATATTCAAAGATGAGAAATACTTCTCTTACTTGCTTAGAAGAAAAGCAAATGTTACTACAATTTCTGGTAATTCGAACATAATAGAAGGTTCCGGAAGAGCTACTATATTTTTGCCTAAGGGGACAAAACTTATTATAGAAGATGCATTGTTCTCTTCTAAATCCTCAAGAAACCTGTTAAGTTTTAAAGATATTCACCGAAATAGATATCATGTTGAGACAATAAATGAAATGAATGTTGAATACCTTGGTATTAACAAGATTGTCTCAGACAAGAAATATGTGTTAGAAAAATTATCAACTTTATCTTCTGGCTTATATATGCAAAAGTAAGTACAATTGAAGCACACTCTATCGTAAACCAGAAGTTTACTGACTTAAAAACTTTTGTACTTTGGCATGATCGAATAGGTCATCCTGGATCAATAATGATGAGACAAATCATTGAAAACTTAAATGGATATCCATTAAAGAACCTGAAGATTCTTACAAATGATAAGTTTTCATGTGTTGTTTGTTGTCAAGGCAAATTGATTACTAGGCCATCACCAATGAGTGTTAACATTGAATCCCCTCAATTTTTAGAATGTATACATAGGGATATCTGTGGACCTATTCACCCATCTAGTGAGTTGTTTAGATATTTTATGGTCCTAATAGATTCGTCTTCAAGATGGTCTCATGTGTGCCTCTTATCATCTCACAACCTGGCGTTTGCGAAATTATTGGCACAAATGATACAATTAAGAGCGCAATTTCCAGATTATCCCATTAAGGCAATTCGCTTGGATAATGTTGGAGAATTCACGTCCCAAGCTTTTTATGATTATTGCTTATCAATAGGGATAAAAGTTGAACATCCTGTAGCTCATGTTCATACTCAAAATGGCCTTGCTGAGTCATTTATTAACTGCTTACAATTGATAGCAAGACCTTTACTTATGAAAACTAAGTTGCCCACTACTGTTTGGGGTCATGCTATCTTACATGCAACATCCCTTGTTCGTTTCAGACCGACTCATTATAATAAATACTTTCTGTCACAATTGATATTTGGTCATGAACCAAATATTGCTCATCTATGAATTTTTGGATGTGATGTATATGTGCCAGTAGCACTACCTCAGCGCACTAAGATGGCCCCCAAAGAAGGCTAGGCATATATGTTGGGTTTGATTCACCCTCCATAATTCGCTACTTTGAGCCATTGAGATTTATTCACTGCAAGATTTGCAGATTGTCGATTTGATGAAATAAGTTTTCCGCAATTAGGGGGAGAGAAAAAGGAACTTAAAAGTAAAATTGCGTGGAAAGTTTCATCATTATCTCATTTTGATCCACGTTCCCCAGTATGTGAACAAGAGGTCCAGAAGATTATCCATTTGCAAAACATAGCAAATCAAATGCCAGACGCATTTACTGATTTGAAAAGGATAACAAAGTCACATATTCCTGCAGTGGATGTGCCTATCTGAATTGACGTCTCAAAAGGACCATCTACAAGTGTCATGGCTTCTGAATCACAAACACGCCTGAAGCGTGGTAGACCATTGGGTTCAAAAGACAAAAATCCTAGAAAAAGAAGCTCAAAAAGTAAAGATGACACTATAAAAGAGTCTCATGAAGAAGTTCAAGATCTGATTAATCTTGATATTCTTGAAGAAATCAGTGAACCCGAGACTCAAGTGAATAAAGAACTTTCAATAAGTTCTACAAGTGATGGGATAAATTTAGATCGATCGAAAATCATAATGGATAATGTTTTTGCATATAATGTTGAACTTAACATCATGCAAAACAGTAAGGATCTTGAACCTTTATCTGTCGAATAATGTCGACGAAGATGTGATTGGCCAAAATGGCAAGAGGCAATTCAATCAGAATTGAACTCACTTGCTAAACGTGAGGTTTTTGGACCTGTAGTCCAAACCCCAAATGGTGTAAAATCTATTGGCTATATATGGGTTTTTGTGCGAAAAAGAAATGAGAGAAATGAAATTGTAAGATACAAGGCACGCCTTGTTGCACAAGGATTCTCTCAAAAGACCTGGTGTCGACTATGAAGAGACATATTCACCGGTTATGGATGCAATAACTTTTTGATATCTCATCATTTTAGTTGTACATGAAAATCTTGAAATACATCTAATGGATGTGGTTAAAGCTTATCTTTACAGTTCACTTGATAATGAAATTTATATGAAAATTCCAGAAGGACTTAAAATGCCTAAAACATATAGTTCAAAACCTCGGAAAATGTGTTCAATCAAATTACAAAAGTCATTATACGGCTTAAAACAATCAGGGCGCATGTGGTATAATCGCCTCAGTGAATACTTGATAAAAGAAGATTATATAAACGATGCAATTTGTCCTTGTATTTTTATTAGGAAAATAATATTAGGGTTTGTTATTCTTGTTGTTTATGTTGATGACATAAACCTCATTGGAACCCCAGAAGAGGTTCAAAAGGCAATTGAATATCTAAAGAAAGAATTTGAGATGAAAGACCTTGGAAAGACAAAACTTTGTCTTGGTCTACAAATTGAAGTTAGCAGACGGGGTCTTCATCCATCAATCTGCATATACTGAGAAAATCTTGAAACGATTTTACATGGACAAAGCACATCCATTAAGTACTCCAATGGTTGTCCGATCACTTGAAGTGAGTGAAGATCCATTCCGACCTCAAGAAGAAAATGAGGAACCTCTTGGTCCTGAAGTACCTTATCTTAGTGCAATTGGCGCACTTATGTATCTTGTTAATGCTACGAGACCTGACATAGCATTTTCTGTTAATTTATTAGCAAGATATAGTTCTTCCCCTACACGAAGACATTGGAATGGAGTTAAACATATATTGCGATATCTAAAGAGGACGAGTAATATAGGTTTATTTTATACTAACAACGATAGTGCGTATCTTGTTAGTCATGCAGATGTTATTTATCTGACCCACATAAAGCTCGATCTCAAACAAGTTATTTGTTCACATACGGAGGTACTGCTATATCATGGCGATCTACGAAGCAGTCCATTGTTGCTACTTCTTCAAATCATGCTGAGATAATAGCCATTCATGAAGCAAGTAGAGAATGTGTATGGTTGAGATCAGTGATACATTTCATCAAAGAAAAATGTGGTTTGAAGTATGATGTCAAGGTACCCACAGTGCTCTTTGAAGACACTGCTGCATGCATAGCTCAATTAAGAAGAGGCTTCATAAAAAGAGATAGAACAAAGCACATTTCACCAAAATTATTCCTCACACATGATCTCCAGAAGAATGGTGATATTGATGTACAACAAATCCGTTCAAGTGATAATCCAGTAGATTTATTCACTAAATCTTTACCAGCTTCAACTCTTGAAAAAATGGTACACAAGATTGGAATGCGAAAATTCAACCATCTAAATCGTGGTTTTTATCAACGGGAGTAAAATACGTATTGTACTCTTTTTTCCTTAGTCTAGGTTTTGTCCCATTGAATTTTCCTAGAAAGGTTTTTAATGAGGCAGCAAGTAATGCGTATTATGTATGTCTATGTATATTTTTGTTTTTTCAACTTTTCTTTTACATAGACATCCAAGAGGGAGTGGTAAAGCAAATATGGATGTCATGTGGCCCCCAACAATTTGAGGACTTACATCACTTGTAATAGTGTAAAGCCAAGGCTCATGCCATGTGGGACTAACCCATTGGAGGGCCACCGACCAATTAAAATGGCCAAGTTATACATTTGTAAGTCATCTTTTGGCTATAAATAGCCATTACATTTACAAAGGAATATATACGTATTGAAATACATTACTCTCAATTGTCCTTCTTTTAGTATATTAATTTTAGTAAGTTATTTTATAACACTGACTATATATGGACGGAAAATGTCTTTTATCCTGTGAGAGGGAAAAAAAAAGAAGAGAAATTATATCCCAAGAACGTGAATTTATGTATTATTTATATAGATATTATGGATGAGTTATTTGTTTATGTATAAATTAGTTGAGTATTACTTATTTGATATTCTAATTTCTATTACGCATAAAATAATATATAAATGTCCTCATAATTTATACTTGTATTAATTGTGCGAATTTTGAAATTATCAAGTAAACATCGTATTAATTTTATACAGAGAAAATGGCCAAATGACCCCCCATCTATTACCGAATTTTCAATTACACACTTGTACTTCACGGGGGTTTTATTACACCCCTGAGTTATTTTAAAGTAGAATTATTTCCTTCGTGAAATGTTATTACCAGACATGTGTCTTGTGGTGGAATACACACACCTGACACATGTATTTCACCATTTAATAATTTCTTCTTTTTTAAAAAAGTTCTCCTCCTTCCACTTCCTTTCTTTCTCAATCATTTCTTCAATCAACTATGATAAACATCATTTTTTACCTCAATAAATTCTATATCTCTAACAATTATAAAAACGAAAATTCAAGTCTCATTTTCATCTACTCCGAATCTCTAGAGCCTAGAAGATAGTGGTCTTAATCAAATCTTTCATCCAACCAATTCAACAATTTTTCCAGATATTTTTACATTCGTTCGATTTTCTTCCTTAGATAATTTCAGATACACATTAAATGGGTCATGAACATTCGAGATCAGATTCATCCCCTGAACATTCGGTCGACAACTCAAAATCATCGCGGATGAGAAGACCAATTTGAGAAACCTCTCTCTCTTCCCCATTTTTTATTCTTATTCCCTCTAAAATTTTCATGATTAATTTATAAGTTGAGTTTTTGATTTTGATTCTTCATTGGTGTTAGGAGAACATGTAAAATCCTTCTTTTAAAATGTAGAAAAAATTGTTTTGTTTTAGTTCCTTTTAATTAATTTGAAAATACGTTTTTTAAATATACAATAACTTTACTTTGATTTTGTTACTCTTGATCCATGACTTTAAAAAATAAATAATGGGTATATTTTTTTAAAAAATAAATTTAATTTGTTAGATATGTTCTAAATAAATCTATTGAAAAATTATTTATTCATAAAATGCATTAGTTGTTGATAGTTTTTATACCAAACATCCATTGAAAAAGCTTTAACAATGATAATGGTGAAAAATGTATAGTTGTATAGATAAATAAGAAGAAAGAAAGAGAAAGAAAAAAATAAAATTAGAAAAAAAACGGAAATAAAAAATAAAATAAAATAGGCAACTCACTCTCTCAAAGAGATTGAAATACACTCTCTATGCCAGCTCAACACTTAGGGGGTTATTTATTCAATTTTAAAATAGTTCAAGGGGGTAATAGGACTCCCGCGGAGAATAGGTGTGTAGTTAGAAATCCAGTAATAGGTTGGGGGATCATTTGGCCATTTTCTCATTTTATACATGATTATCTAATTTTTTTTATATCTACCTACCAAACATCATATAAATTATTCAAAAATTCATACATAAATAATTAATTTCTTATCCAACCATCAAACTATGCCTACTAAGTGGCTCACATTCACAAATTTGGACGTCAAATTCATCTACAAGTAGCAAAAAGATATTTAAAGATAATTCCTGAGTGAGCGCTATATTAACTCATTTACAATTTTGGGCCAAGACTAAAACTTTACTATTTTCTCTGATCAGTGTCGTACACAAAATTTTTAGAAAATGATATTGATATTTATAGAGGAAAAGACATAAATTTAATTATCGTATCTCATTGGCTTAAACTAGCTTTAAGTTAAAAGAGATTTTGAATTCAATACTATTTAATCACAATTTTAAACATGAGTATGTCATATTTTGCAAAAAACATGCTTCAATTGAGATTTTGAGACTTGTACTCCAATAGTAAAGTCAACTGATGAACCTACGCATCAATAGGTAACTTTTGTCAAGTAGCGTCATTTTGTTAAATGTATAGCTTTATGCATAGTATTATATTAGTATATATGAGTAAAAAGAATCGACAAAGGGGTGTGTTGACACCCTTTTGCTCAATATGGGCCCGTTCATGCATCCGGTTAGGGGTGTACAAAATCGAATCGAAAACCGAATCGAACCGCAAATTGAGTCAATCCAGAAAAAAAACCCGACTAGTGGTTTGGTTTGGAAAAAAAAAACCCGACTATATTTGGGTTGGTTTGGTTTTAACTAAAAAAAATCAACCCGAGACCAAACCAACCCGACATTATATATATAATTTTAAAATTTTATTTTATACATAAAAATATTTACTTTGATATAATTTTTAAATATTTCTTATACTTTTTCATAGTTTTTATCTTTTAATATATTATTTCAAGTTTGAAACTTAGAATTATGAATG
>NC_064283.1:15685340-15728040 GCF_019186545.1 Solanum stenotomum | reverse complement strand
AACGCCACAGAGTTTGCCTAATTCCAAGCTCGGAGTAAAAATTTATGCCCGAAATAGTGAAGCCATATCGGGCAGAATTTCTTCACAACCCGTTAGACGGGCCGTGGTTCTCTTGACGGCTCGTCTAGGCCTTCCAGTGAGTCAATTCGGCAGTTTTAAGTCAGGGGCTTTTAGGTCTTTTCCCAATTGTTTTAACTCAATAATAAGTCATTTTGCCTTCTACTCAAAGCCCTATATAATGATTTTAAACCCCCAAATCACCCAAACTCAATTTACTAATTCATTTTAATAAGTTAACAGAAATTTATCTTTTTTTCAATACCAGCATTATCATTAAATAACTATATAAAAGTAGTAGTGATCAAATTTAAATTTCAAATCATAAGTAATAAAATTAATTCAATAAAAAAAACTCTAATAAAGATTTTTTCAAGGGAAGTGCTAATTTAATTCATTAATTCAATATGGATGAATGTATGAAGGGAAAAGACTCAAATATATCATCAAGCTTTGAGAAAAGACTTATTTATATCATTAGCTAAAATTTTAACTTATCTATATTATTTTAATTAACAAATAATTGCATGAATATAAACTTTTTCTCAAACAGAATGAATGCATTGGATTCATAACATTATCATTTCCCTGCAATGAATTTTGTCGTATACATATACACCAATTCTTAATAATTCATGTACCAATTAAATGAAGTCTTCAATTCTTGTATTTGAAAAGACACTTTGTAAACTATAAGTAGATGATCATTCTCATGTGAAGAAAATAACTACAATATTTAAAGACATTTAAATAAAATAATCTCCATATCTCTAATCTATATTCATATTTTGTATCGCTTATATTTTATAAGAGCTAATTGAATATTAGTTTATTTCACATGCATCATCTATGGGTGACTGTTAAAATGTCGGCTAATATATGCAAATCTTTAATGATTTATTTTAGATAGATTTAAGTCTCAAATATATTTCCCCCACGTGATTTTTTTTTAAAAAAAAAGTCTTTTGTCATGTTGCTGGAATTATTGTGATACAATATTAAAGGCGGCTCCACAAGCCTAAAAAGAACAGTAGCCTTAAGCTTTTTTGCAATAATAAATTAAAGATATTTTTCTCAAAAATATATATTAATTATTATTTATAAAAAATATAATTTTAAAAATTTAAAAATAATTATTACAAATTTAAAATACTATGTCTCAAAAAAATTAAAAATTGACTATAATAAATTTCATTAAAAATAAAATAAATTTTAAAATTTTAATCGAATTTAATTTTAACTATTATAGATTTATAGTGCATGCCTGTCAGGCAGCCTCATGAGTAATAAGTGATTGCTCATAAATATCTTATTTCATTGAAAACGCCCTCTTATACATATACCTATGACTTGTTGTAAAGCAAATATGGATGTCATGTGGCCCCCTACAATTTGAGGACTTACATCACCTGTAATAGTGTAAAGCCGAGGCTCATGCCATGTGGGACTAACTCATTGGAGGGCCACCATCACTGACCAATTAAAATGGCCAAGTTATACATTTGTAAGTCATCTTTTGGCTATAAATAGCCAGTACATTTACAAAGGAATATACACGTATTGAAATACATTACTCTCCCAATTGTCCTTTTAGTATATTAATTTTAGTTAGTTATTTTATAACACGTTATTAGCACGAGTCTCTATCAGTTCAAGTAAAGACTTTAAAAGCTTTAAAGGTATAAATTTTTCTTTCTTAAATAATGTCAAACTTTCTAAACTTGAATTTCTTGCTTTAGGCATATCAGGAAAAGGCTATCTATCATGGGTACTTGATGCGATGGATATGGCAGACACCATCCAAGAAAAAAATCAAGCATCGAATCAAAATCGTGCTAAGGCAATGATATTTCTCCTTCATCACCTTGACGAGGGTTTAAAAGATAGGTATGACCACCTGAAGTTGGTCGTCCTTCCACAGGCACGTTATGACTGGATCCATTTGAGACTTCAAGATTTTAAATCTATCAGTGAGTATAACTCTTCCATGTTTAAAATCATCTCACAATTAAAATTATGCAGAGAAAATATCACTGACCATGATATGTTGGAGAAAACATTTTCCACTTTCCCTGTCTCGAGTATGCTCCTGCAGCAGCAATACCAAGAAATGGGATTTAAAAAATATTCAGAATTAATTTCACATCTTCTTGTTGCTAAACAACATAATGACTTACTAATGAAAAATCATGAAAGTCGACCTACTGGTTCTATGCCATTTCCTGAAGTAAATATGACAAATTTTCATCAATCTAAGCGTGAAAAAGGTCGTGGCCCCAATCGTGGCCATGGCCATGGTCGAGGAAGAAATGTCAATCATGGTGATCGTCTTGCACTAAATAATAACCTTCACCACCATCAGTGTAAAAAGAAGGATGAAAAGCATGAAGTGGTGCAGAAGAAAAATTCAGATAACAAATGTTATCGTTGTGGTGGAAAAGGGCATTGGTCACGTACCTGTCGTACGCCAAGGCAGCTGGTTGAGCTGTATCAAGCTTCCCTGAAGGAAGTGAAAAATAACGCAGAAGCCAACTTTATCTCTGAAGATAATGTTGAACCCATGCATCTAGATATAACCGATTTCTTTGAAAATTCCAAAGGAAAAATAGATCATCTGATAGATGATGGGTCTGTAATAATGTAAATATATTTTACTTATGTCGTTTGTATGAACTAGTATGAATATGTTTTCCTAGTCTTGTAAATAAATTAAAGGTTGTGTAATGTTTTCTTTTAGTAATAATATTATAGTGTTTACTTCGTTTATATCTTTTATCTTGAAGAGTATATGGATACCTCTCAATTTTTGTTTGGATCAATGATCAATCATGAAGATATTTGTGTAATTGATAGTGGAACAACGCACGCCATATTCAAAGATGAGAAATACTTCTCTTACTTGCTTAGAAGAAAAGCAAATGTTACTACAATTTTTGGTAATTCAAACTTAATAGAAGGCTCCAGAAGAACTACTATATTTCTGCCCAAGGGGACAAAACTTGTTATAGAAGATGCATTGTTCTCTTCTAAATCCCCAAGAAACCTGTTAAGTTTTAAAGATATTCGTCAAAATAGATATCATGTTGAGACAATAAATGAAATGAATGTTGAATACCTTGGTATTACCAAGATTGTCTCAGACCAGAAATATGTGTTAGAAAAATTATCAACTTTATCTTCTGGCTTATATTGTGCAAAAATAAGTACAATTGAAGCACACTCTATAGTAAACCAGAAGTTTACTGACTTAAAAACTTTTGTGCTTTGGCATGACCGAATAGGTCATCCTGGATCAATAATGATGAGACGAATCATTGAAAACTCAAATGGACATCCATTAAAGAACCTGAAGATTCTTACAAATGATAAGTTTTCATGTGTTGTTTGTTGTCAAGGCAAATTGATTACTAGGCCATCACCAATGAAGGTTAACATTGAATCCCCTCAATTTTTAGAACGTATACATGGGGATATCTGTGGACCTATCCACCCATCTAGTGGGTTGTTTAGATATTTATGGTCCTAATAGATCCGTTTTTAAGATAGTCTCATGTGTGCCTCTTATCATCTCGCAACCTAGCGTTTGCGAAATTATTGGCACAAATGATACGATTAAGAGCGCAATTTCCAGATTATCCCATTAAGGCAATTCGCCTGGATAATGTTGGAGAACTCACGTCCCAAGCTTTTGATGATTATTGCTTATCAATAGGGATAAAAGTTGAACATCCTGTAGCTCATGTTCATACTCAAAATGGCTTTGTTGAGTCAGTTATTAAGCGCTTACAATTGATAGCAAGACCTCTACTTATGAAAACTAAGTTGCCCACTACTGTTTGGGGTCATTCTATCTTACATGCAGCATCCCTTGTTCATCTCAGACCGACTCATTATAATAAATACTCTCCATCACAATTGGTGTTTGGTCATGAACCAAATATTGCTCATCTATGAATTTTTGGATGTGCTGTATATGTGCCAGTAGCACCACCTTAGCGCACTAAGATGGCCCCCAAAGAAGGCTAGGCATATATGTTGGGTTTGATTCACCCTCCATAATTCGCTACCTTGAGCCATTGACGGGAGATTTATTCACTGCAAGATTTACAGATTGTCGATTTGATGAAACAAGTTTTCCGCAATTAGGGGGAGAGAAAAAGGAACTTAAAAGTAAAATTGCATGGAAAGTTTCATCACTATCTCATTTTGATCCACGTTCCCCAGTATGTGAACAAGAGGTCCAAAATATCATCCATTTGCAAAACATAGCAAATCAAATGCCAGACATATTTACTGATTTGAAAAGGATAACAAAGTCACATATTCCTGCAGTGAATGTGCCTATCCGAATTGACGTCCCAAAAGGACCATCTACAAGTGTGATGGCTTTTGAATCACAAATACGCTTGAAGCGTGGTAGACCATTGGGTTCAAAAGACAAAAATCCTAAAAAAGAAGCTCAAAAAGTAAAGATGACACTATAAAAGAGTCTCATGAAGAAGTTCAAGATTTGATTAATCCTGATATTCTTGAAGAAATCAGTGAACTCGAGACTCAAGTGAATAAAGAACTTTCAATAAGTTCTACAGGTGATAGGATAAATTTAGATTGATCAAAAATCATAATGGATAATGTTTTTGCATATAATGTTGCACTTAACATCATGCAAGACAGCAAGGATCTTGAACCTTTATCTGTCAAAGAATGTCGACGAAGATGTGATTGGCCAAAATGGCAAGAGGCAATTCAATCAGAATTGAACTCACTTGCTAAACATGAGGTTTTTGGGCCTGTAGTCCAAACCCCAAATAGTGTAAAATCTGTTGGCTATATATGGATTTTTGTGCAAAAAAGAAATGAGAGAAATGAAATTGTAAGATAGAAGGCACGCCTTGTTGCACAAGGATTCTCTCAAAAGACCCGGTGTCGACTATGAAGAGACATATTCATCGGTTATGGATGCAATAACTTTTCAATATCTCATTAGTTTAGTTGTACATGAAAATCTTGAAATACATCTAATGGATGTGGTTACAACTTATCTTTACGGTTCACTTGATAATGAAATTTATATGAAATTCCAGAAAGACTTAAAATGCCTGAAACATATAGTTCAAAACCTCGAAAAATGTGTTCAATCAGATTACAAAAGTCATTATACAGCTTAAAACAATCAGGGCGCATGTGGTATAATTGCCTCAATAAGTACTTGATAAAAGAAGATTATATAAACGATGCAATTTGTCCTTGTATTTTTATTAAGAAAACAATATCAGGGTTTGTTATTCTTGTTGTTTATGTTGATGACATAAACCTCATTGGAACCCCAGAAGAGGTTCAAAAGGCAATTGAATATCTAAAGAAAGAATTTGAGATGAAAGACCTTGGAAAGACAAAACTTTGTCTTGGTCTACAAATTGAACATTTAGCAGACGAGGTCTTCATCCATCAATTTGCCTATATTGAGAAAATCTTGAAACGATTTTATATGGACAAAGCACATCCATTAAGTACTCCAATGGTTGTCCGATCACTTGAAGTGAGTAAAGATCCATTCCGACCTTATCTTAGTGCAATTGGCGCACTTATGTATCTTGCTAATGCTACAAGACCTGACATACCATTTTCTGTTAATTTATTAGCAAGATATAGTTCTTCCCCTACACGAAGACATTGGAATGGAGTTAAACATATATTGCGATATCTAAAGAGGACAAGTAATATAGGTTTATTTTATACTAACAAAGATAGTGCATATCTTGTTAGTCATGCAGATGCAGGTTATTTATCTGACCCACATAAAGCTTGATCTCAAACAAGCTATCTGTTCACATATGGAGGTACTGTTATATCATGGCGATCTATGAAGCAGTCCATTGTCGCTACTTCTTCAAATCATGCAGAGATAATAGCCATTCATGAAGCAAGTAGAGAATGTGTATGGTTGAGATCAGTGATACATTTCATCAAAGAAAGATGTGGTTTGAAGTATGATGTCAAGGTACCCACAGTGCTCTTTGAAGACAATGCTTCACGCATAGCTCAATTAAGAGGAGGCTTCATAAAGGGAGATAGAACAAAGTACATTTTACCAAAATTATTCTTCACACATGATCTCCAGAAGAATGGTGATATTGATGTACAACAAATTCGTTCAAGTGATAATCCAGCAGATTTATTCACTAAATCTTTACCAGCCTCAACTCTTGAAAAGATGGTACACAAGATTGGAATGTGAAAATTCAACCATCTAAATCGTGGTTTTTATCAGGGGGAGTAAAATACGTACTGTACTCTTTTTTCCTTAGTCTAGGTTTTGTTCCACTGGATTTTCCTAGAAAGATTTTTAATGAGGCAGCAAGTAATGCGTATTATGTATGTCTATGTATATTTTTGTTTTTTCAACTTTTCTTTTATATGGACATCCAAGAGGGAGTGTTGTAAAGCAAATATGGATGTCATGTGGCCCCAACAATTTGAGGACTTACATCACTTGTAATAGTGTAAAGCCAAGGCTCATGCCATGTGGGACTAACCCATTGGAGGGCCACCATCACTTGACCAATTAAAATGGCCAAGTTATACATTTGTAAGTCATCTTTTGGCTATGAATAGCCATTACATTTACAAAGGAATATATACGTATTGAAATACATTACTCGCTCAATTGTCCTTCTTTTAGTATATTAATTTTAGTTAGTTATTTTATAACACTGACTATATATGGACGGAAAATGTCTTTTATCTTCTGAGAGGGAAACAAAAAGAGAAATTATATCCCAAGAACGTGAATTTATGTATTATTTATATAGATATTATGGATGAGTTATTTGTTTATGTATAAATTAGTTGAGTATTACTTATTTGATATTCTAATTTCTATTACGCATAAAATAATATATAAATGTCCTCATAATTTATACTTGTATTAATCGTGCGAATTTCGAAATTATCAAGTAAACATCGTATTAATTTTATACAGAGAAAATGGTCAAATGACTCCCAATCTATTACCGAATTTTCAACTACACACTTGTACTTCACGGGGGTTTTATTACACCCCCTGAGTTATTTTAAAGTAGAATTATTTCCTTCGTGAAATGTTATTACCAGACATGTGTCTTGTGGTGCAATACACGCACCTGACACATGTATTTCACCATTTAATAATTTCTTTTTTTTAAAAAAAGTTCTCCTTCCACTTCCGTTCTTTCTCAATCATTTCTTCAATCTAACTATGATAAACATCATTTTTTACCTCAATAAATTTCTATATCTCTAACAATTATAAAAACGAAAATTCAAGTCGCCTTTTCATCTACTCCGAATCTCTAGAGCCTAGAAGATAGTGGTCCTAATCAAACCTTTCATCCAACCAATTCAACAATTTTTTCAGATTTTTTTACATTCGTTCGATTTTCTTCCTTAGACAATTTCAGATACACATTAAATGGGTCATGAACATTCGAGATCAGATTCATCCCCTGAACATTCGGTCGACAACTCAAAATCATCGCGGATGAGAAGACCAATTTGAGACCAATTTGAGAAACCTCTCTCTCTTCCCCATTTTTTCTTCTTACTCCCTCTAAAATTTTCATGATTAATTTATAAGTTGAGTTTTTGATTTTGATTCTTCATTGGTGTTAGGAGAACATGTAGGATCCTTCTTTTAAAATGTAGAAAAAAATGTTTTGTTTTAGTTCCTTTTAATTAATTCGAAAATACGTTTTTTAAATATACAATAACTTTACTTTGATTTTGTTACTCTTGATCCATGACTTTAAAAAAATAAATAATGGGTATATTTTTTAAAAAAATAAATTTAATTTGTTAGATATGTTCTAAATAAATCTATTATTTATTCATAAAATGCATTAGTTGTTGATAGTTTTTATACCAAACATCCATTGAAAAAGCCTCAACAATGATAATGGTGAAAAATGTATAGTTGTATAGATAAATAAGAAGAAAGAAAGAGAAAGAAAAAAAGAAAATTAGAAAAAAACGAAAAAAAAAATAAAAAAAAATAGGCAACTCACTCTCTGAAAGAGATTGAAATACACTCTTTATGCCAGCTCAACACTCTACCCTCCCCAGACCCCACCTAGTGGGATTTCACTGGGTATGTTGTTGTTGTTGTTGTTGTATGCCAGCTCAACACTTAAGGGGTTATTTATTCAATTTTAAAATAGTTCAAAGGGGTAATAGGACTCCCGCGGAGAATAGGTGTGTAGTTGGAAATCCGGTAATAGGTTGGGGGATCATTTGATCATTTTCTTATTTTATACATGATTATCTAATTTTTTTTATATCTACCTACCAAACATCATATAAATTATTCAAAAATTCATTCATAAATAATTAATTTCTTATCCAACCATCAAACTATGCCTACTAAGTGACTCACATTCACAAATTTGGACGTCAAATTCATCTACAAGTAGCAAAAAAAAGATATTTAAAGATAATTCATGAGTGAGTGCTATATTAACTCACTTACAGTTTTGGGCAAAGACTAAAGCTTTACTATTTTCTCTGGTCAGTGTTGTACACAAAATTTTTAGAAAATAATATTGATATTTATAGAGGAAAAGACATAAATTTAATTATCGTATCTCATTGGTTTAAACTAGCTTTAAGTTAAAAGAGATTTTGAATTCAATACTATTTAATCACAATTTTAAACATGAGTATGTCATATTTTGCAAAAAACATGCTTCAATTGAGATTTTGAGATTTGTACTCCAATAGTAAAGTCAACTGATGAACCTACGCATCAATAGGTAACTTTTGTCAAGTAGCGTCATTTTGTTAAATGTATATCTTTATGCATAGTATTAGCATATATGAGTAAATAGAATCGACAAAGGGGTGTGTTGACACCCTTTTGCTCAATATGGACCCGTTCATGCCTCCAGTTAGGGGTGTATAAAACCAAATCGAACCGCAAATTGAGTCAATTCGGAAAAAAAATCCGACTAATGGTTTGGTTTGATTTGGTTTGGTTTGGAAAAAAAAAAACCGACTATATTTGGGTTGGTTTGGTTTTAACTAAAACAAACCAACCTGACATTATATATATAATTTTAAAATTTTATTTTATACATAAAAATATTTACTTTGATATAATTTTTAAATATTTCTTATACTTTTTCATAGTTTTTATCTTTTAATATATTATTTCAAGTTTGAAACTTAGAATTGTGAATGGGCCAATAAAGATTATAGTCCATAGATGTTGGTAATTATAATAAAGCTTAAATCAAAATCAAATTAATACTAGTATAAAAAGAAAATCAATTCAACACTAAGAATGACAATAATATTGAATATTTGTTCTTTAGTTTTACATTGATTTAGACAATTAAAATACATGATCTAATTTTAATTTCCTTTAATATTTAGTCATGTAACTAATACTTATTAAACTTAATTTTAGCATGATTTAGTACTTTTAAATTATGATCATTTTCATTATGACTTGTTAATTTGCAATATTTGTTTTACGCGATTTCATTATTATTATTATTATTTTTGTTGGATATTTTTGTGTCATTAACCATATCATATTGTGTTATATTTTTAAGAAACATCTTAGATAGTTGTATTTTGGTAGGACTAAAGAAATATTTGAAGTACTAGTAAATTATATGTTTGTATGAATACTTTACCGGAAAAACCCGAAACAACGAAAAACCCGAAAAAACCCGAGTTTTATTGGTTTAGTTTATAAATTTAAAAATCCGACACAAATGGTTTGGTTTGATATTTGAAAAACCCGAACCAACCCGGCCATGTACACCCCTACTTCCGGTCATGTTGTATATACTTTTTTGTTTTTATTTTATGGGACATTGTTTGACTTAGTACGATGTTTTACAAATTTTGCTAATTGGATATTAGCTTATTTCACTTGCACAATCTATAGTAATAGGTGACTGTTAAATGTCGGCTAATATATACCAAATTTTTGATGATGTATTTTAGATATATTCAAGTCTTAAATATGATAACTACATTTCAAGGAAAAATGACATTTCTCACATGCTTATGTTTGTGAAGAAAGACTGTAATTATTTTGTAAAGGTGGAGGAACTTGAGGGTAGTTTGAAGGATTTTGGCGAGTAGGTGCTGGCGTTTGTCAAGGCCCCGCACCTAGAGACTGGGAGAAATGTTGTGGTAAAAGTTGGAGGTAGGAGCAAACTATGTTAACACTACAAATGACGAAAGTTTCACTCAACTGATCCTTGTGTACACAGTAACAGGTTTCCGATGATGCCAAAACGGGGAAGACTCATACTAATTATTTATAATCAATAAAACTAACCTGGTTCATCTAAGTGGTTCATTCCTGTGTTATCTGTTGGCAGGTTAAGCACAAAACATAAGTTTATCATTATAAAAAAGGGGGAAGTTATTGGACTTAATGAGATTCGATGATAGACAAGATGAATTGGGCAAATTCAATGGGATGTACAAATTGGAGAAGGACTAATGAAGAAAGATGTATTCTTATCTTTAGTTGCACATAACTAGTGATACTGGATCTTAGCTTGAGGTTGTTAAAACAATGTCACTATATTACTAACATTTTGTTTATGCCATTGTTCTCTTATTGGGTTATGATTCGCTGGATGTTGGACTAGTTAGGTGTCATCACGACTTAGGAAAATTAGGTCTTAACCGTGACAGTTCTCAGTTTACATCTTTTATCTCTTGACTTGCTAAACCACATTCAAAGGGAAACAAGAAAGAAGAGATCAATGACATTTGGAATGTACATATTCAATTAGGTATATTGTAGATTAGCAGGGGAAGCACACAACAATTACAAAATCATATACTAGAAACTTTCAATGTTGCTTGTATGTAAAGTTGATATTTTACTATATGCATTGTATTTGCATCATTTCTTTAGTCTATAAGTAGGAATAGCCAGCAAAAGCTTTTCTCTACATGTTACTATCCCTAACTTCTCATCAATGTCTAAATCACAAGGCTGAATACCATTTGGAAGCTCCCACTCAAAGCAATGCACCAATTGTGCCACCACAAGGCGGACGATGGTAACTGCCAACTGCATTCCAGGGCAGCTTCTTCTCCCAGAGCCAAATGGTAGAAGTTGGAAGTCACGTCCACGAAAATCTACACTGCTCCCAACAAATCTCTCAGGTAAAAACTTCTCAGGCTCAGGCCAAATGTTTGGATCTCTATGAATCGCGTAGCAATTTATTATGATTCGGGATCCCTTTTGTACGTGGAAACCATCGACTACACAGTCTTCCATGGACTCATGATAAAATAGTGGTGCTACAGGATGCAGCCTCAGGCCCTCTTTGACAACCATGTCTAAGTAGTTTAAATTCGCCAGGTCGGATTCTTCCACCATTCTATCGAGGCCTACCACTTGTTGCAACTCCTTTTGGAGTTTCTTCGTCACTTGGGGGTGCCTAAGAAGTTCGGTGAGTATCCATTCCGTTGATGATGCTGTAGTGTCCATTGCAGCTATAAGCATGTCCTGTATACAAAAGGAAACAGGGGAATCAATTTATATAAACCATTTCATTCTCAAGGCTTGTGGTATATATTGAGCTTATAAATACTAGTAATATATAAGAATGAGATGAAAGTACATACAAAGAGGATAGCTTTTATGTGACGACGATCAAACTGAAACTTTGCTTCTCCAGATTGCATTATGTCCATCATGGTGTCGACAAAGTCCTTGTTTTGCTTATGTTCATGAGGGTTAACGTGTTCATCAATAATCTTCTCAAGGAACTCATCAAACACCTTTG
This sequence comes from Solanum stenotomum, assembly GCF_019186545.1. Classification (NCBI taxonomy): domain Eukaryota; kingdom Viridiplantae; phylum Streptophyta; class Magnoliopsida; order Solanales; family Solanaceae; genus Solanum; species Solanum stenotomum. Next base: position 15,716,182 of record NC_064283.1, on the reverse strand, counting down.
AAAGATCCTTGAGCTTGCGAGTGATACCCTGGAGATCAATAGCACCAAGGAAGGGGAAAAAATCACCAAGATTTGGTGTTGCTGATAAATGCACAACATCTTGAACAATAGCTTTGAATCCCCTTTTGTCCAAGTCCTCATCCATGTACTTCTTTCCAAACACCATTAAGCAAGTCAAGTTAGCATTCAAGGACGTAATATTTGCACTAAGATCAACAACTACACGATCACGAGCTTCCTTTTTAAGCAACTGAATAAGAAGTTCAACTTGTTGTTTTCTCATGGATTGAAATGAATGGATCTTTTGATTGCTCAAAAGGTGCACTGTGCACAATTTTCGTATGTTGCGCCAATACACATCATACTTTGCAAATACCAAATTCTTTTGGCCATAAGCCAAATGTTGAGATGCCTCATGATGAGGCCTATTAGCAAAGGTGTCTTGAGGACCTTCTCGGCTGCATCAACGGACGAGGCAACGATTGTAGGTACTAGCCCCAGTTGCACATACATAATAGGACCATGTTTCTTGGCTAGTTTTTGTAAATTTGTGTGTGGATTTTTGCCTAACAAATGAAGATGTCCTAAAATGGGATGCCCTGTTGGACCTGGAGGATACCTTTGTCTCTTGTGAATGTTTAGCAGCTCATACAAGGCATATACAGATAAAGCAGCCACTAGAATTGCCCATATCAAAGTCATTTAGTACGAAGAGAAAAATCCAATCTTAGTTTAATCTCTTATGAGGAATGTGATATATAACATCTCCTCTATATTAAACCAAACATGTAGAGATCGTTTGGTAAGCGGGATAAGATAGAATATCTCATGAGTAAGTTTTGAATAAATTTTATACTAGACTTAATTAATTGTAGATTATAACCTCATGACTATAATTTCAGGATAATTTAATCCACATACCCAACCACTCCTAAATATCTTAGCATGTACCCACAAACATGTCAATGTCAAAGTAGTCTTTAAAGTCCACGCCCACTTGCTTCATTCATTCATTTCAATCAATTATGTGGCTGCATTTCCGAAAGCTATTTGGCCAGAATTATCTCCCATTGAACAGTATATTATTATGGGGTGTGATATAGTGGTGGGATTGATTTATCATTAATTAATTTGGGTTCGAGTCTTAGGTATGGATAAAATCTTATAGGGAGTGTCACCCCCAAATGGGTCTTGCAATGCACGANACTGAATAAGAAGTTCAACTTGTTGTTTTCTCATGGATTGAAATGAATGGATCTTTTGATTGCTCAAAAGGTGCACTGTGCACAATTTTCGTATGTTGCGCCAATACACATCATACTTTGCAAATACCAAATTCTTTTGGCCATAAGCTAAATGTTGAGATGCCTCATGATGAGGCCTATTAGCAAAGATGTGATCATATGTCTTGAGGACCTTCTCGGCTGCATCAACGGACGAGGCAACGATTGTAGGTACTAGCCCCAGTTGCACAGACATAATAGGACCATGTTTCTTCGCTAGTTTTTGTAAATCTTTGTGTGGATTTTTGCCTAACAAATGAAGATGTCCTAAAATGGGAAGCCCTGTTGGACCTGGAGGATACCTTTTTCTCTTCTGAATGTTTAACAGCTCATATAAGGCATATACAGATAGAGCAACCACTAGAATTGCCCATATCAAAGTCATTGAGTAAGAAGAGAAAAATCCAATCTTAGTTTAATCTCTTATGAGGAATGTGATATATAACATCGTTTGGTAAGCGGGATAAGATTAAATATCTAAGTTTAGAATAAATTTTATACTAGACTTAATTAATTGTGGATTATAACCTCATGACTATAATTTCAGGATAATTTAATCCACATACCCAACCACTCCTAAATATCTTATCATGTACCCACAAACAAGTCAATGTCAAAGTAGTCTTTAAAGTCCACGCCCACTTGCTTCATTCATTCATTTCAATCAATTATGTGGTTGCAATTCGGAAAGCTATTTGACCAGAATCATCTCCCATTGACCAGTATATTATTATGGGGTGTGATATAGTGGTGGGATTGATTTATCATTAATCAATTTGGGTTCGAGTCTTAGGTATGGATAAAATCTTATAGGGAGTGTCACTCCCCAAATGGGTCTTGCAATGCACGATTTGGATTTAGTCGAGAATTCAATGTGGGCTTTGAACATCGATTGAAAAAAAAAAAAAAAAAAAAAAATATATATATATATATATATTATTTTATAGGAAATTTTTTTTAAAATGTCAATCTTTTAGTATTTAACATGATCATTTAGCCACACTTTCAATATTTATTAAAAATGCCATTGTTTTAGTTTGTTATGTATCTGATTTATGTTTTTTTATTTGATTTAATTGAAATAATACAATTATTTAATAACAAAATTAGGAAGAAATTTAGGGGAGAAAATATTTTTAAAAAGGAACAGATCACTAAAAATTCTTATCAGTTACAAATTCAAAAATAAATGACAGAGCACTCACCCCCCTTCTTTATCAAATTCTCCACTATCGATTTTTAAATTTTCATTGATGATACTCAATCTCTGTTGAAGTGAATTCGATCAAATTCTAATTTTCTGTTTGGAAAAAAAATTGGAATACAAATCAGTTTAGAATACAATTTTTGTTTAAATCAAAAGTTAAAAATAAAAGTGAATAATTAATTTGATGAACAATTAAGAAACAACTTTAGAATACAATTTTTGAAATACAAAATTCAGTTTAGAATACAATTTTTTTTTTGTTCAAAAGTTGAAAATAAACCACATGAGTACAAATAATTGATATACAACATACAAAGTACATTTATTTTGAATACAAATATAGTTGATAACTGAACTTGAACATAACACACAAAATGAAGTATTTGAATGCATATGGATACAATATGCTTCAATAAATACAATGTTGCTGAAAAATACAACATACATATTAGTATGAATACAAATTTAAGTAAGAATATATATCATTTAATTTGCTTATAATTTCATTCAAATAAATGCAATATTCTGAAAATACAATTGACATATGAAAATACAACTGACAATACTAATATGAACACAAATTAAATAGTAGTGAGGTTATTAAAAATACAGACACAAAAGAAAATTTACTAAATAAACGATTTTTAAATTGATACACAAAAATAAATAAAAGACCCAAAACATACTAATCAAAACTAAAAATGTTGATAATAACTTAATAAATACAAACCCAATAAAAAGTTATTTGATCAAATGATAATCTAATGTTTTGTATAATAAATACAAACCCAATAATTTTTTTTCATTTTGAAAAGATAAAAAGAAAAAAGAAGGGATCCGGAAAGAGAGAGAAGCGGAAAAAAAATGAATAGAGAGAGAAAATAGGGTTGAAGGGGAGTGAAAATAGAATGTATTTTAGGAGGATAATTATAAACATAAAATTTGCTATATATGAGAGAGCTAGAAATAGAATTGAAAAAATATGAGAGAGAAGCTGAAACATGGACTTAATTTGAGATAAATTAGGAACACTTAGGAGTTAGAACACTTTATTTGTAAAATATTGACATATTGACATTTTAAATAATTATTTTAAAGTGTAAATGTTTTTGATAATTATGTTAGAAATTTTGACTAGTTAGCTAATTTATATTGTTTGGACACCAAGAATTCAATGTGGGCATCGACAACCCCTTTAAAGAATCACCCACCCCTAAAAAGTAAGAAGTATTTTCACTAAATTATCCTTAATCAAATATTATCAACTTTAATATGGATTTTTGGTTATGTAAAAATTGTAATAAAATAAGAAGATAATCAGTAACAATATAAAATAAGAAATGTAGAGAGCAAGAGAGAGCTGCCTCATTGCTAGCTGTCTCATTATAATTCTTGTAAAAAAAAACATAGTTGGATAAAATCTCAACTAAGGGAAAAAAATACATGTGTATTAGACACCCCTAATTAAAACATCACTTCATTCTTGTAGATGTTGTCTTCCAATCTTACCTACCATCTTTCCAAAACAATTGATATTGGCAATACTTTATTTGTTATCATAGCATGTCTTTTAGATATTAAGTCCATAAAGCTCAACCAAATACTTTCTTGACTTCTTTGTTCGTGATTTTATTGTCATAGACATATGGTTCATTCGACTTGTTTATAGTAAAAATGATAACAAAAATTGTATGTCTGGTAGAGTAACATGCTATGACAATATTCTTAGACACAGACAAATAACTTTCTTGGGATCAAATTTCATATAAATCAGATAACAATTTTGCACTTTCATAACCAATAAACCTTAATAATATTAGTTANATATGGTTCATTCGACTTGTTTATAGTAAAAATGATAACAAAAATTGTATGTCTGGTAGAGTAACATGCTATGATAGTATTCTTAGACACAAACAAATAACTTTCTTTGAGATCAAATTTCATATAAATCATATGACAATTTTGCATTTTCATAACCAATAAACCTTAATAATATTAGTTAACATCAATAAATTTATATCAGTATTTGATTCATTCTTATGTCCCCACAGATAAAAGTGAGGCTAAATTTTCTTTTGCACATGTCACGACCCAAAACGATTCTTGAGTAGCACCTACACTTAGCCTCCTAGGTGGGCAAACCAATGAATTCAAATCCCAACTTATATTAATTATTCAACTTACGAAATACAATCATAATGCGGAAGTTCAAATCATATAAAAGTGAGAAGTGAAAATCTACTAGAGTCTATTAAATATCATTCCCAAAATCTGAAAGTCATCAATCAAGGACATATAATTCTAAAATACCAAGTCTAAAAGTATCAAAGATACCAGAATAAATAAGTAAGATAGTTTGTGTCCGAAAACTAAGGATATTATGCCATGGTCGAGAGAATTCAACACGGGCTAGATTGAATAACTCACCCTGGAACTTGATGTGCTGGAAACTAGCTAGAGTTGAGGGCGAGTCGAAGTCATTGGTACACTCGCTACACTCCAGAAAAGAAACACGAAGAAAAATACAAGTAGGGGTCAATACAGGACAACATGTACTGAGTAGATATCATCAGCCGGCTCAAAATAGAAATCAATATGCATAAAATAATAATATAAATCAACTATAACACTTAACAGGTGACAAGCAACAAACTACATGAATAAGTGACAATAAAACTGAAGCAAGTATGTAATCAGTCTACAATATCAAGAACACACAAAGGGACTCATGCCTGTACACCACACTCTTTTGGGAAATGGGTTCTTTGAGATTGGGTACATTAAGTTGTTTTTATATGTTTTTCTTTAATGTTACCGTGTCGGAATGTGACACCCGTTCCAATAACATTGTGTCGGTTCGTAGCACCCTATCCAAATATATATCATGCCGGTTCGTGGCACCCAATCCAAATATATTGTGTCGGTTCGTGGCACCTGATCAAAATATATCGTGCCGGCTCGTGGCACCCGATTCAAATATATCGTGTCAGCTCGTGGCATCCGATCCAAAAACATAGTTAATTTCTTATTCTTTATCATCATTATCCACTTCATTAACAATGTTTTATCAAGCCTTCTTTATTCAAGGCATCACTTTAATAGAACAAGTTCAAGATTATGGATTTTGCGGACTTGGGATTACAGACCAATCACAACAACACATGAATTATCGAAACCACAACAACAAAGTACATGGAAAATTTCACAATATCACTCAATAACTATCAATCACTATTAAGAGTCGCTCAATCACATAGAATAAACCATAACCTACCTTGACTGAAGAATCCAAATCAAGCAAGCTAATTCCCCAATGCTTTTCTTTTTTTAATGCCTCTAATTATTTCCAATCTATCAAGTATACATAATTCATAAATAAATGAGTCTATAACCACACATACTTCTATATGTCTAGCCTACTGTCACGCCCCGAGCCTACACCTTGGGCGGGATTGGCACTCGAAGACCATTGTTGGACCCAAGCGAACCCTTGGCCTGACTTACTTAACTCAGCGGAAGTCAATATTCACTCTTATAATGATCAATAACACTTAACTTAATTGAATACTAAAATAACTGAGAATATTTCTTAAAGGTTAAACATTCAACTTGGCCAAAAGTGGCAATCCACGTCTTAACAATAAGAAATGATAATGAAAAGAGTCAAAGGACTAACATCTGACTGTATATGAAGCCTCTAAAACAACTGAGATGGATATTGGGACAAACCCCATAACATCCTAATGAACTAACTAGAAAGCAATGAAAATAGATCCTCTGGAATGCAAGGAGGCTCACCGACTGACTCTGAACTGCTCACTGGATCAACGGTGCGTTGGAATGCCGATCCTAATTACTTGCATCTGCATCATAAGACGATGCAAGCCAACTGGCATCAGTACATTGAATGTACGGGTATGCGAGTTGGAGTGCTAAAACAACATAGGCTTGAAAGGGAATCTGAAAAAAATACTTACCTTGGCTCTTCTCAACTCATGAATACTTAACTGAACTCATTTCAATATATTGCAGTTTAAAACAAGTGTAATATAAAGAAAAGTTGTTTAAAAACATGATGTCAACTCTTTGTATATACAAGGATACAATATAACTCAGAAATGTAAGTAAAAATACAATAAACTGATGTATATAAAAATACAATAACTTCTGTGGGAGTTTCTTTAACCGACAACCATCACATAAGAGCTATAGTGATGATACAACGATCTACCTCACGCTGCCAGCGCATCATATACCCGGCCAAAGGTATATGACCTTAACTACTAAGTGGATCCACTAATCTATTGTGAAAAGGGTTCATCTAAAACGTATGACCCTTTTCTACCCACGGTGGCTACATGATTTTATGGAGACGTGAGTTATCTGAACTCATGCTCGCCCCCAATTCGGTGCTCAATACTACTCCCCAAATATACTTGCTCATATGTTTTTAAAACATACTTCTTCTGTAATTTGAGATTAGTGCTCAAAAACTTAGCTCAAAGGCTATCTTGGAAATCTCAGTTTCCCTTCTTGCTTCATTTAGAAAGCTATTACTCTTTTCTGAAAACTAGCTCGGAGGTTCGTTGGAATCTCAGTTTCCATTCTTAATTAAATGTAAAAACACTTTTAAATCTCTTTGGGAATACATAGTCCCCATATACTTCTTTCAAGAAAAGAACTTCAACTTTACATCTTTACTAAACTCAAAACTTAAGTCTTAAAACAAAGTTAAAACATTTGTGAAAGACTTATGAAAACTGTAAGAACTTATCTTAACTTGACTATTGACTTCTCCTGACTTTGACATTACTTGCTCTTGATTTGACTCTTAACTAATCCTTGAATTGAATTATGGATTCAAGGATTTAGATTTGTGACTGAAAAGATCTCATGATGTTTAGGAATGATTCTAGATAGTTAAACATGAGAAAAGACCAAAAATCAATATTTGAAGGTGGGTCCGCGACGCGGAGGCATAATTTAATTTTGGTTCTGAAAACGTCTTTTGAGCCAGAACACCTTGTGTCAGCTCCGCGATGCGAAACTGAAATGTTCAAATCTGGGCACTAGGCGCACGACGTGCAGCCGCCCTTTAATTTCGTCTAGCGAAATTCCTTCTTCGTTTTCCATTCCCAATTCACCCAAAATCGGTTCTTTTTCTTAAATTACTTTTAGATACAGAAACCCAACAAATGTACCTAAGAACCTAACTCGAAACGACCCTATGATGCGACGTAACGAACTCAGAAACTTCCCCACTCAGTCAATTCAAGAACAATATATGAATTCAAGAATAGATATCCAGATCATCAATATTCTAATGCTTTTAGAATGAATCCAAACGAAATAAACATGCTTGGCATGTGGGAGAACGATCCCAACATTATGAAGGTCTCACATACCTGGTAGAAGTAAACCCTTGGTGAAAACACCAACTTTCTTGATCGATTTTGATAAATTTGCCTTTTTTCCTTCTTCTTTTCTCTTCTCCTTTCTCCTTAGCCCTAGTGTGAAATCCCAAATTCTAAAACTGACTAAAATCTGATTTGACCCATATTAAACTCCTACAAATGGATTAAAATAATAGGGCAATGAAAGGACTAAAATACCCCTTAAAATTCCGGATTGGGCATTTCTTTAATCCAACAACCCAACTTCCAAAGGGCATAACTCACTTATACAAACTTGGAATCGCGTAAACTTGGCGGCTTTGCAAAGATCATTCTAGGGGCTTTCCAACCATATCTGGTATAACACCTAACTAATCTTGAGCTAGGAATTATGGCAGTTTAAAGTTGATCAAAAACTCACTATAACTTAAAATTTTCCAGATTTCCTTATACTTTCCAAAAATAACTATTTCCAGATTTCAGACTCCCTTCTAATTCTTTCTAGTTGCGAGATGTTACAATATCTCCCCCTTGGGAACATTCGTCCTTGAATGAGAATAATCTTACTAGGCTTAGGGTGTAACTCAATGAGAGGTAGGTGATCATCCCAATTCTCTTTGAAATCAATCACACAAGCCCTCAACATGTCTTCTAATGTCTGAATAGTGCGCTTTGCTTGCCCATCAGTCTGAGGATGAAAGGCAGTACTTAAGTTCACCTTTGAACCCAAGCCTTTCTGAAAAGATTTCCAAAACTGTGCAGTAAATTGTGCACCTCTATCTGAAATAATGGAGACTGGGACTCCATGAAGTCTTACCACTTCTTGAATATATAACCTAGCATAATCTTCTGCTAAATGGGTAGTCTTTACTGGCAAAAAGTGGGCTGATTTTGTCATTCTGTCGACAATCACCCAAATAGAATCATGTTGTCTGCGAGACCTTGGTAAACCTGTGATAAAATCCATATTAATCATTTCCCACTTCCATTCTGGAAGTTCTATATTCTGCGCCAAACCACCGGGCCTTTGGTTCTCAACTTTCACTTGCTGGCAATTTGGACACCTAGCAACAAGCTCTGCAATGCCCTTCTTCATGCTATTCCACCAATAAATCTCTCTCAAGTCACGATACATCTTTGTGGAACCCTGATGAATGGAATATTTGGAGTTATGAGCTTCCTCCATAATCCTCTCTTGGAGTCCATCCACCATAGGTACACACAATCTACCTTGATAACTCAATACACCATCTCCCCCTTGTTCAAAAGCTAATACTTTTTGCTTATGAACATTTGCCTTCAATTCAAGCAAAATGGGATCTTGGTCTTGCTTTTCTTTTACTTCTGATACTAACGATAACTCAGCCCCATTCATCACCACTATACCTCCTTCTGTGGAATCCATAAGTTTGACTCCCAGGCGTGCCAGTCTGTGCACATCTTTTGCTAACTCTCTCTTTCATTCTTCAACATGGGTGATGCTACTCATAGACAACATGTTTAACGCATCAGCAACAACATTAGCCTTACTTGGGTGGTAAAGAATACTCATGTCATAATCTTTGAGTAATTCTAACCACCTCCTCTATCTAAGATTAAGTTATTTCTGGGTGAACACATACTGAAAGCTCTTATGATCAGTGAATATATCAACATGAACACCATACAAATAATGACGCCATATCTTCAAAGCGAATACTACAGCAGCCAATTTTAAGTCATGGGTTGGGTAGTTCTTCTCATGAACCTTCAACTGTCTGGAGGCATAAGCTATAACTTTGCCATTTTGCATTAAAACACAACCCAAGCGAACTCTAGATGCATCACAATACACCACAAAACCTTGAGTACCTTCTGGTAAAGTTAAAACTGGGGCAGTAGTCAACCATTTCTTCAATTCCTGAAAGCTTTTTTCACAAGCTTCAGACCATTGAAACCTCACTGTTTTCTGAGTCAACTTTGTCAAAGGAGATGAAAAACACTCTACAAACCTTCTATAATAGCCAGCCAAACCTAAGAAACTCCTAATATCAGTTGGAGATGTGCGTCTAGGCCAATTTTACACTGCCTCAATTTTATGAGTATCAACTTTAATTCCCTCTCCAGACACAATATGGCCTAATAATGTCACAGACTCAAACCAAAATTCACACTTAGAGAATTTAGCATATAACTCCTTATCTCTCGAAGTCTGAAGAACTATTCTAAGATAACTAGCATGATCTTTTCATTCCTTGAATAGATTAGTATGTCATCAATGAAGACGATAACAAACATATCTAAACAAGGTTTGAAGACTATTCATAAGATCCATGAACATTGTTGGTGCATTAGTCAAACCAAAGGACATGACCAAAAACTCATAATGACCATACCGGGTTCTGAAAGCTGTCTTTGGGATATCACATTCCCTTACTCTTAACTGATGATAGCTTGATCTAAGGTCAATTTTCGAGAAACATGAAGCACCCTGAAGCTGATCAAAAAGATCATCGATTCTCGGAAGATGATACTTATTCTTGATGGTAACCTTGTTCAACTTACGGTAATCTATACACATTCTAAGGGAACTATCTTTCTTTCTCACAAATAAGACTGGAGCGCCCCAAGGTGAGACACTTGGTCGAATAAAGCCCTTATCTAAAAAATCCTTTAATTGCTCTTTCAACTCTTTTAACTCTGCTGGTGCCATTCTGTATGGTGGAATAGATATCGGACGAGTATTTGGAAGAAAATCTATACCGAAGTCTATCTCTCTCTCAGGAGGAACTCCGGGAAGATCATCTGGAAAGACTTTTGGAAACTCTTTTACTACTGGAACTGACTGAATAAGAGGTACCTCAACACTTGAGTCATTATCTAGGACTAAGTGATAGACACACCCCTTAGAAACTAACTTCTTTGCCTTAAGTACGAAATAAAATGACCCTTAGGCACTGCTGGACTGCTTTTCCACTCTAAGATTGGCTTATTTGGAAATTGAAACTTGACTACTCGAGTTCTACAATCAACTGAGGCATAACATGCATGAAGCCAGTCCATACCAAGAATGACATCAAATCTACCATGTCTAACTCAATTAAATCAACTATGGTACTCTTGTGATTAACGAAAACAGGACAATCATGATAGACTCTCTCTGCTAGAACAGACTCACCAACAGGTGTAGAGACACTAAATGGTTCACTAAGTTGCTCAGGAATAACATAAAAGTTCATAGCAACATATGGAGTTACAAAAGATAAACTCTCCCCTGGATCTAGCAAGGCATAAACAGTAAAGTCAAAGACTCGAATCATACCAGTGACAACATCTAGCGAATTGTCTTGCTCTTGGCGGCTGTTGATAGCATATAAGCGGTTTGTTCCTCCACCAGTACCGGAAGTAGCCCCTCTAGGCGCAGTTTTATCTGGTGGAGAAACTAAAGAAGACTGGGCTCTATTGCCCCCATTACCATTTCCCTACTTGTTCGTTGAACAATCTCGCATGAAATGCCCAGTCTGACTACACTTGAAACAACCAGTGGAGCCCTCATGACAAATACCTGAGTGGTTCCTACCACACTTAGCGCAGGCAGGAGGCTTTCTACCCCATTGCACCACACTACCTTGAGAATATATAGGCTTAGCTCTGGAATTCTGACCATTGTACTCACCTTTGTTTCTAGGTGCAGGTGCACTAGCAGATGATGAAGCAGGTCCTTTCTGTTTCTATCCGAAGGATGATCGGTTGGCATTACTCTTCTGCTGCCCGGACTCATTCCTTGTCTTTGCCTTCTTGTTCTTGAATTCCTCTTTATCTCTCAGCTTCTCTTCCTCTACTTGCTGCACATAGACCATCAACCTCGAAATGTCCATGTCTCCACTAAGCATTGTTGCCCGACCCTCTTTGCTTGATAGGCGAGACAGCCCAATAACAAACAGACTCGTCCTACTCCTCATGTCCACAACCAATTTCGAAGCATAGAGAGACAGTTGGTGAATTTCAACCCATACTCATACACACTTAGATAATCCTGCTTAAGTGTGAGGAACTCACGTACCTTAGCCTCTTACAGTTCTCGGGGAAAGAAACGCCCCAAGAAAGCCTCTTCAAAATATGCCCAACTTGCAGGTGGTGCATCCTTAACTCTACCCCTTTTCCACTGATCAAATCAAGTCCTAGCAACATTTTTCATCTAATATGCAGCTAGCTCAACTCTCATAGTATCAGTAACATGCATCACATCAAACACCTTTTTCAGTTCCTCAATAAAGTTCTCTAGATCCTCTGCAATGCTCGAACCAGTGAAACTTGGGGGATTCATCCTCAAGAACTCACGAATCCTTGAAGTGTAGGCCTCTTCTTGTCGAGCTCCTCTCTGCTGCCCAGCTTGGTTGGTCACAACTTGACTGAGCATCCTTATAGCCTCTCTGAACTCAACATTAGTAACTTCTCCTTGAGATTGCACTTCAGGTGCATTGGGTAACTCTTGTTCCTCAATGTTCCTCCTAGCTGGACGACCTCTGACTGCTCTTCGTGGAGACATGATTATCTGAAACACACGCAAGCACGAATTAGAGGGAAACTAATTAGCGATAAACTCTAACGCACGAAATGAGTGTGAAAGAAGTGAAGAAATTCCTAAATGTTGCAGCCTCTAAATTATAGATGTGGCGCGCTTCACACCAACAACTAGGACACTACAGACACGACTTTATAGACTCCCTAGGACTCTTGAACTTTGTGCTCTGATACCAAGTTTTTCACGCCCCGAGCCTACACCCTGAGAGAGACTGGAACTCGAAGACCATTGCTGGCCCCAAGCGAACCCTTGGCCTGGCTTACTTAACTCAGCGGAAGACAATATTCATACTTATAATGATCAATAACACTTAACTGGATTGAATACTAAAATAACTAAGAATATTGCTTAAACGTTAAACATTCAACTTGGCCAAAAGTGGAAACCCACGTCTTCACAATAAGAAATGATAATGAAAAGACTCAAAGGACTAACATCTGACTGTCTATGAAGCCTCTAAAACAACTGAGATGGATATTGGGACAAACCCCACAACATCCTAATGAACTAACTAGAAAGCAATGAAAATAGATCCTCTGGAATGCAAGGAGGCTCACCGACTGACTCTGAACTGCTCACTGGATCAACGGTGCGCTGGAATGTCGATCCTAGTTACTTGCATCTGCATCATAAGACGATGCAGAACAACTGGCATCAGTACATTGAATGTACGAGTATGCGAGTTGGAGTGCTAAAACAACATTGGCTTGAAAGGGAATCTGAAAGAAATACTTACCTTGGCTCTTCTCAACTCATGAATACTTAACTGAACTCATTTCAATATAAAGCAGTTTAAAACAAGTGTAATATAAAGAAAAGTTGTTTAAAAACATGATGTCAACTCTGTGTATATACAAGGATACAACATAACTCTGAAATGTATGTAAAAATACAATAAACTGATGTATATAAAAATACAATAACTTCTGTGGGAGTTTCTTTAACTAACAACCATCACATAAGAGCTATAATGATGATGCGATCTACCTCACGCTGCCAGCGTATCCTATACCCGGCCAAAGGTATATGACCTTAACTACTAAGTGGATCCACTAGTCTATTGTGAAAAGGGTTCATCTAAAAAGTATGACCCTTTTCTACCCATGGTGGCTACATGGTTTTATGGAGACGTGAATTAGCTGAACTCATGCTCGCCCCCAATTCGGTGCTCAATACTACTCCCTAAATATACTAGCTCTTATGTTTTTAAAACATACTTCTTCTGTAATTTGAGATTAGTGCTCAAAAACATAGCTCAAAGGCTATCATGGAAATCTCAGTTTCCCTTCTTGCTTCATTTAGAAAGCTATTACTCTTTTCTGAAAACTAGCCCGAAGGTTCTTTGGAATCTCAGTTTCCGTTCTTATTTAAGTGTATAAACACTTTTAAATCTCTTTGGGAATACACAGTCCCCATATACTTCTTTGAAGAAAAGAACTTCAACTTTACATCTTTACTAAACTCAAAACTTAAGTCTTAAAACAAAGTTAAAACATTTGTGAAAGACTTATGAAAACTGTAAGAACTTATCTTAACCTGACTCTTGACTTCTCCTGACTTTGACATTAACTGCTCTTGACTTGACTCTTAACTGATCCTTGAATTGAATTATGGATTCAAGGATTTAGATTTGTGACTGGAAAGATCTCATGATGTTCAGGAATGATTCTAGATAGTTAAACATGAGAAAAGACCAAAAATCAATATTTGAAATTGGGTCCGTGACGCGGAGGTATAATTTAATTTTGGTTCCAAAAATGTCTTTTGAGGCAAAACACCTCGTGTCAGCTTCGCGACGTGAAGCTGAAATGTTCAAATTTGGGCACTAGGCGCGCGAGTCGCGCGGCCGCCCTCTAATTTCGTCCGACGGAATTCTTTCTTTGTTTTCCAATCCCAATTCACCCAAAATCAGTTCTTTTTCTCAAATTACTTTTAGATACAGATACCCAGGAAATGTACCTAACAACCTAACTCGAAACGACCCTATGATGCGACGTAACGAACTCAGAAACTTCCCAACTCAGTCAATTCAAGAATAGATATCCAGATCATCAATATTCAAATGTTTCTAGGACAAATCCAAACTGAAATAAACATGTTTGGCATGTGGGAGAACGATCACAACGTTATGAGGGTCTCACATACCTGGTAGAAGTAAACCCTTGGCGAAAACACCAACTTTCTTGATCGATCTTGATGNAAGTTAAAACATTTGTGAAAGACTTATGAAAACTGTAAGAACTTATCTTAACTTGACTATTGACTTCTCCTGACTTTGACATTACTTGCTCTTGATTTGACTCTTAACTAATCCTTGAATTGAATTATGGATTCAAGGATTTAGATTTGTGACTGAAAAGATCTCATGATGTTTAGGAATGATTCTAGATAGTTAAACATGAGAAAAGACCAAAAATCAATATTTGAAGGTGGGTCCGCGACGCGGAGGCATAATTTAATTTTGGTTCTGAAAACGTACTTTGAGGAAGAACACCTCGTGTCAGCTCCACGATGCGAAGCTGAAATGTTCAAATCTGGGCACTAGGCGCGCAACGCGCAGCCGCCCTATAATTTCGTCCGACGAAATTCCTTCTTCGTTTTCCACTCACAATTCACCCAAAATCGGTTCTTTTTCTCAAATTACTTTTAGATACAGAAACCCAACAAATGTACCTAAGAACCTAACTCGAAACGATCATATGATGCGACGTAACGAACTCAAAAACTTCCCCACTCAGTCAATTCAAGAACAATATATGAATTCAAGAATAGATATCCAGATCATCAATATTCAAATGCTTTTAGGATGAATCCAAACTGAAATAAACATGTTTGGCACGTGGGAGAACGATCTCAACGTTATGAGGGCCTCACATACCTGGTAGAAGTAAACCCCACCCTTGGCGAAAACACCAACTTTCTTGATCGATCTTGATTAATTTGCCCTTTTTCCTTCTTCTTTTCTCTTCTCCTTTCTCCTTAGCCCTAGTGTTCCCAAATTCTAAAATTGACTAAAATCTTATTTGACCCATATTAAACTCCTAAAAATGGATTAAAATAATAGGGCAATGAAAGGACTAAAATACCCCTTAAAATTCTGGATTGGACATTTCCTTAATCCAACAACGCAACTTCCAAAGGGCATAGCTCACTCATACAAACTTGGAATCGCGCAAACTTGGCGATGTTGGAAAGATCATTCTAGGGGCTTTCCAACCATATCTGGTTTAACCTAACTAATCCTGAGCTAGGAATTATGGCAGTTTGAAGTTGAACAAAAACTCACTATAAACTTGAAAAAATTTCCAGATTTCCTTATACTTTCCAAAATTAACTATTTCCAGATTTCAGACTCCCTTTTAGTTCTTTCTAGTTGCGAGATGTTACAATATCTCCCCCTTGGGAACATTCATCCTCGAATGAGATTACTCTTACTAGGCTTAGGGTGTAACATCAAAATCAAACACCCAACAAGCAAATGCAACAAATAACATGGTCGCTCATAATTTAAAGAGCACTAAGAGAAAAATTAGTACCTTGATCTGCACTTCCTTCGAATTCAAAGAGAAGTGGATATCTCTTCTTCATATCCTCCTCAGCTTCTCAAGTAGCTTCCTCAACAAATTGCTTTCTCCAAAGGACTTTGATTAATGCTACCTCCTTTGTTCTCAACTTGCGAACTTGGCGATCTAGAATCTGCATAGGAATCTCCTCATAAGATAAGCTATCCTTGATCCCAATATTTTCAGTTGGTATGATCAATGAAGGATCGCCCATGCACTTCTTCAACATGGAGACGTGAAATACCGAATGAACCGCAGCTAACTCGTGTGGTAGCTCCAACTCATAAGCTACATTGTCAATCCTCTTGGCTATGCGATAATGTCCAATATACCGGGGACTAAGTTTCCCCTTCTTACCAAACCTCATAACACCCTTCATGGGTGAAACTTTTGAATATACCCAATCGTTTACTTCGAACTCTAACGCCCTTCTCCTAACATCAGTGTAGGATTTTTGACGACTCTGTGCTGTTTTCAACCTTTCTTGAATCACCTTCATCTTCTCCATAGCTTGGTGAACTAAATTTGGTCCTATCAACCCTGTTTCACCCACTTCAAACCATCCAATAGGATATCTGCATCTTCTCCCATAAAGAGCTTCATAAGGAGCCATTTGGGTGCTAGAATGGTAACTATTGTTGTAAGCAAACTCAATGAGAGGTAGGTGATCATCCCAATTCCCTTTGAAATCAATCACACAAGCCCTCAACATGTCTTCTAATGTCTGAATAGTGCGCTCTGCTTGCCCATCAGTTTGAGGATGAAAGGCAGTACTTAAGTTCACCTTTGAACCCAAGCCTTTCTGAAAAGATTTCCAGAACTGTGCAGTAAATTGTGCACCTCTATCTGAAATAATGGAAACTGGGACTCTATGAAGTCTTACCACTTCTTGAATATATAACCTAGCATAATCTTCTGCTGAACGGGTAGTCTTTACCGGCAAAAAGTAGGCTGATTTTGTCATTTTGTCGACAATCACCCAAATAGAATCATGTTATCTGTGAGACCTTGGTAAACCTGTGATAAAATCCATATTAATCATCTCTCACTTCCATTCTGGAAGTTCTATATTTTGCGCCAAACCACCAAGCCTTTGGTGCTCAACTTTCACTTGTTGGCAATTTGGTAGCAACAAGCTCTGCAATGCCCTTCTTCATGCTATTCCACCAATAAACCTCTCTCAAGTCACTATACATCTTTGTGGAACCCTGATAAATGGAATATTTGGAGTTATGAGCTTCCTCCATAATCCTCTCTTGGAGTCCATCCACCATAGGTACACACAATCTACCTTGATAACTCAATACACCATCTCCCCCTTATTCAAAAGCTAATACTTTTTGCTTATGAACATTTGCCTTCAATTCTAGCAAAATGGGATCTTGGTCTTGCTTTTCTTTTACTTCTGATACTAACGATAACTCAGCCCCATTCATCACCACTATACCTCATTCTGTGGAATCCATAAGTTTGACTCCCAAGCGTGCCAGTCTGTGCACATCTTTTGCTAACTCTCTCTTTCCTTCTTCAACATGGACAATACTACCCATAGACAACATGCTTAACGCATCAGCAACCACATTAGCCTTACCTGGGTGGTAAAGAATACTCATGTCATAATCTTTGAGTAATTCTAACCACCTCCTTTATCTAAGATTAAGTTATTTATGGGTGAACACATACTGAAGGCTCTTATGATTAGTGAATATATCAACAAGAACACCATACAAATAATGACGCCATATCTTCAAAGCGAATACTACAGCAGCCAATTCTAAGTCATGGGTTGGGTAGTTCTTCTCATAAACCTTTAACTGTCTAGAGGCATAAGCTATAACTTTGCTATTCTGCATTAAAACACAACCCAAGCCAACTCTAGATGCATCACAATGCACCACAAAACCTTGAGTACCTTCCGATAAAGTTAAAACTGGGCAGTAGTCAACCATTTCTTCAATTCCTGAAAGCTTTTCACACAAGCTTCAGACCATTGAAACCTCACTATTTTCTGAGTCAACTTCGTCAAAGGAGATGAAAAACGCTCTACAAACCTTCTATAATAGCCAGCCAAACCTAAGAAACTCCTAATATCAGTTGGAGATGTGGGTCTAGGCCAATTCTGCACTGCCACAATTTTATGAGTATCAACTTTAATTCCCTCTCCAGACATAATATGGCATAAGAATGCCACAGACTCAAGCCAAAATTCACACTTAGAGAATTTAGCATATAACTCCTTATCTCTCAAAGTCTGAAGAACTATTCTGATATAACTAGCATGATCTTCCTCATTCCTTGAATAGATTAGTATGTCATCAATGAAAATGATAACAAACATATCTAAACAAGGTTTGAAGAATTTATTCATAAGATCCATGAACGTTGTTGGTCCATTAGTCAAACCAAAGGACATGACCAAAAACTCATAATGACCATATCAGGTTCTGAAAGCTGTCTTTGGGATATCACATTTCCTTACTCTTAACTGATGATAGCCTGATCTGAGGTCAATTTTCGAGAAACGAGAAGTACCCTGAAGCTGATAAAAAAGATCATCGATTCTCGAAAGAGGATACTTATTCTTGGACGGTAATCTATACACATTCTAAGGGAACCATCTTTCTTTCTCACAAATAAGACTGGAGCATCCCAAGGTGAGACACTTGGTCGAATAAAGCCCTTATCTAAAAAATCTTTTAACTGCTCTTTCAACTCTGCTGGTGCCATTCTGTATGGTGGAATAGATATCGGACGAGTATCTAGAAGAAGATCTATATCGAAGTCTATCTCTCTCTCAGGAGGGACTCCGGAAAGATCATCTGGAAAGACTTTTGGAAACTCTTTTACTACTGGAACTGACTGAATAAGAGGTACCTCAACACTTGAGTCATTATCTAGGACTAAGTGATAGACACACCCCTTAGAAACTAACTTCCTTGCCTTAAGGTACGAAATGAAACGACCCTTAGGCACTGCTGGACTGCTTTTCCACTCTAAGACTGTCTTATTTGGAAATTGAAACTTGAAACTTGACTACTCGAGTTCTACAATCAACTAAGGCATAACATGCATGAAGCCAGTCCATACCAAGAATGACATCAAATCTACCATGTCTAACTCAATTAAATCAACCATGGTACTCTTGTGATTGACGAAAACGGGACAATCACGATAGACTCTCTCTGCTAGAATAGACTCACCAACAGGTGTAGAGACACTGAATGGTTCACTAAGTTGCTCAGGATTAACATAAAAGTTCATAGCAACATATGGAGTTACAAAAGATAAACTCACCCCTGGATCTAGCAAGGCATAAACAGTAAGGTCAAAGACTCAAATCATACCAGTGACAACATCTAGCGAATTGTCTTGCTCTTGGCGACTGTTGATAGCATATAAGCGGTTTGTTCCTCCACTAGTACCGGAAGTAGCCCCTCTAGGCGCAGTTTTATCTGGTGGAGAAACTGAAGAAGATTGGGCTCTATTGCCCCCACTACCATTTCCCTACTTGTTCCTTAGACAATCTCGCATGAAATGCCCAGTCTGACAACACTTGAAACAACCAGTGGAGCCCTCATGACAAATACCTGAGTGGTTCCTACCACACTTAGCGCAGGCAGGAGGCTTTCTACCCCCTTGCACCATACTACCTTGAGAATAGGTAGGCTTAGCTCTGGAATTCTGACCATTGTACTCACATTTGTTCCTAGGTGCAGGTGCACTAGCAGATGATGAAGTAGGTCCCTTCTGTTTCTATTGGAAGGATGACCGGTTGGCATTACTTTTCTTCTGCTCGGACTCATTCCCTGTCTTAGCCCTCTTGTTCTTGAATTCCTCTCTATCCATCAGCTTCTCTTTCTCTACTTTCTGCACATAGACCATCAACCTCGAAATGTCCATGTCTCCATTAAGCATTGTTGACCGGCCCTCTTTGCTTGATAGGCGGGACAGCCCAACAACAAACAGACTCGTGCTACTCCTCATGTCCGCAACCATTTCCGGAGCATAGCGAGACAGTTGGTGAATTCAACCCATACTCATACACACTTAGATAATCCTGCTTAAGTGTGAGGAACTCACGTACCTTAGCCTCTTACAGATCTTGGGGAAAGAAACGCCCCAAGAAAGCCTCTTCAAAACATGCCCAACTCGCAGGTGGTGCATCCTCAGCTCTACCCCTTTTCCACTGATCAAATCAAGTCCTAGCAACATTTTTCATCTGATATGCAGCTAGATCAATTCTCACAGTATCAGTAACATGCATCACATCAAACACCTTTTTCAGTTTCTCAATGAAGTTCTCTAGATCCTCTGCAATGCTCGAACCAGTGAAACTTGGGGGATTCATCCTCAAGAACTCACGAATCCTTGAAGTGTTGGCCTCTTCTTGTCGAGCTCCTCTCTGCTGCCCAGATTGGTTGATCACAACTTGACTGAGCATCCTTATAGCCTCTCTGAACTCAGCATTAGAAACACGCGCAAGCACCAATTAGAGGGAAACTTTTTAGCGATAAACTCTAACGCACGAAATGAGTGTGAAAGAAGTGAAGAAATTCCTAAATGTTGCAGCCTCCTAATTATATATGTGGCGCGCTTCACACCGATAACTAGGACATTACAGACACGACTTTGTGCTTTAATACTAAGTTTATCACGCCTCGAGCCTACACCCTGGGCGGGACTAGAACTCGAAAACCATTGCTGGCCCCAAGTGAACTCTTGGCCTGGTTTACTTAACTCAGCGGAAGACAATATTCACTCTTATAATGATCAATAACACTTAACTTAATTGAATACTAAAATAACTGAGAATATTGCTTAAAAGTTAAACATTCAACTTGGCCAAAAGTGGAAACCTACGTCTTAACAATAAGAAATGATAATGAAAAGACTCAAAGGACTAACATCTGACTGTCTATGACGCCTCTAAAACAACTGAGAAAAATATTGGGACAAACCCCACAACATCCTAATGAACTGACTAGAAAGCAATGAAAATAGATCCTCCAGAAAGCAAGAAGACTCACCGACTAACTCTAAACTGCTCACTGGATCAACGATGCGCTGGAATGCCAATCCCAGTTACCTGCGTCTGCATCATAAAACGATATAGGCCAAGTGGCATCAACACATTGAATGTACAAGTATGCGAGTTGGAATGCTAAAACAACATAGGCTTGAAAGGGAATTTGAAAGAAACACTTACCTTGACTCTTCTCAACTCATGCATACTTAACTAAACTCATTTCAGTATAAAGCAGTTTAAAACAAGTGCAATATAAAGAAAATTTGTTTAAAAATATGATGGAAACTCTGTGTATATACAAGGATACAACATAACTCTGAAATGTATGTAAAAATACAATAAACTAAGGTATATAAAAATACAATAACTTCTGTGCGAGTTTCTTTAACCGACAACCATCACATAAGAGCTATAGTGATGATACATCGATCTACCTCACGCTGCCAGCGCATCCTATACCCGGCCAAAGGTATAGGACCTGAACTACTAAGTGGATCCACTAGTCTATTGTGAAAAGGGTTCATCTAAAAAGTATGACCCTTTTCGACCCATGGTGGCTACATGGTTTTATGGAGACGTGAGTTATCTGAACTCATGCTCGCCCCCAATTCGGTGCTCAATACTACTCCCTAAATATACTAGCTCATATGTTTTTAAAACATACTTCTCCTGTAATTTGAGATTAGTGCTCAAAAACTTAGATCAAAGGCTATCTTGGAAATTTCAGTTTCCCTTCTTGCTTTATTTAGAAAGCTATTACTCTTTTCTGAAAACTAGCCCGAAGGTTGTTGGGAATCTCAGTTTTTATTCTTATTTAAATGTAAAAACGCTTTTAAATCTCTTTGGGAATACATAGTCCCCATATACTTCTTTGAAGAAAAGAACTTCAACTTTACATCTTTACTAAACTCAAAACTTAAGTCTTAAAACAAAGCTAAAACATTTGTGAAAGACTTATGAAAATTGTAAGAACTTATCTTCACTTGACTCTTGACTTCTCCTGAGCTCTTAACTTGACTCTTAACTTATCCTTGAATTGAATTATGGATTCAAGGATTTAGATTTGTGACTGGAAAGATCTCATGATGTTTAGGAATGATTCTAGATAGTTAAACATGAGAAAAGACCAAAAATCAATATTTGAAGGTGGGTCCGCGACGCGGAGGTATAATTTAATTTTGGTTCCAAAAATGTCTTTTGAGGCAAAAGACCTCGTGTCAGCTCCGCAACGCGAAGCTGAAATGTTCAAATTTGGGCACTAGGCTCGCGAGTCGCGCGGCCGCCCTCTAATTTCGTCCGACAAAATTCTTTCTTCG
This sequence comes from Solanum stenotomum, assembly GCF_019186545.1. Classification (NCBI taxonomy): domain Eukaryota; kingdom Viridiplantae; phylum Streptophyta; class Magnoliopsida; order Solanales; family Solanaceae; genus Solanum; species Solanum stenotomum. The sequence goes on along the minus strand of NC_064283.1, from coordinate 15,693,827 downwards.
TTTTCAAATCCCAATTCACCCAAAATTGGTTCTTTTTCTCAAATTACTTTTAGTTACTGTTGTGCCGTAATTTTCCTATTTATAGAAAAATCACATTTTTGAAATGTTCTAAGTATTAAACAATTTGAGAAAAATACTTAGAAAAGAGTCGCCACTTAATTTTTTAAAGAAATTAAGAAAACTTATAATTTTCAAAGATTTAAACAGAAAAAATCATTTGAAAATACCAAAGAGGGTTCGGGGTTCAATTTACACATCGAGAAGGGTTTAAGCATTCGAACTGTCTGCTAACATGCGGTTGACCTGCGACTTGACTAAAATATATTTTTGACTAATTTTTAGAAAAGGTGTTTTAACATAAGAATAACTTACAATATATGGTTAAAAAATAAGTTAAATAAATGACACATTTTATTTTATTTATTTTTAGAGAAAAGGGATCCAAAATGAAATATTTGACTTAAAATATAAGTGATTAGAATATTAATAAAACTAGATTAATTTGAATTTATTTAATTCATTTTGAAGTAACTTAAACCAATTCAATACATTAAAGCATGAAAATCATTTTAAATTAATTGAAGAATAAAAGTTTTGGCTAACCTTCTTGAGAAAATGACTAAGCAAGTATTTTATAATAATAATTTACATTATTAAATTAACTTTGAGAAAATAGTTAAACAAATAGCAATTTTTATTTTTTTAAGAAAATGGAACCTTGATTGAAAAATTTGAATTGAAACTAAATTAGTTGGTTTTTATTTGAGTCATTTTTGGTTTATGAAAAAAAGCATTTTAAACTGATAAAATAAAAGAAAAAAAAAGTTTTGACTAAAGATTATAAATGATAATACAAAAGTTGATAAAATGAGATTTGTTAGAAACAAAACCACACAAAGAAATAGCTCGTCTTTTGGGGGATCTAATTAAGTTAATCAAAAATTATAAAATTAGAGTTAAATAAGATTAGTCAACACATAATCAAACAATTAAAAGAGTAAACGAGATAATGAAATTGGGCCCCTTCTTGGGCCAATTTCGCTATATTTTTAAGCTCCAATCTCATTCCCGTTTTGTGTATACACTGGATGTATATCAGTGTATATGAGCATATATATTAGCTCTTTTCATGTATTTCTTGCTTCCGAACAGCTGCATTTTGCCTTAGCCCTGTATTTTTCATTTCTTGACCTGTATATCGACGTATATCTGTTGTATATCGTTGTATATTTGCCTTTTTCCACCTGCGTTTTTGGGTTCCATGTGCCCTGTATTTTAACTCCCAACAGCTTGAACAAGATGGGTTGACTCGATGGAATTCAAATCGATGAAATGTAAGGAATAAGTCCAAAGTGGACTCGGATTGTAGTCACACAGGGAGGGAACAAATGAAAAAAGATTAGCATTCCTTCGCGACCCCAAAAAAATTAAAATTATTGAAAGACACAAGCAGCCATGACAACTAACCACTTGCTAAAATTAACACTTACTCACAGGAATAGGAAACAAAGCTTAGACAAAGCTAACAATGAAACCAACCCATGTGTTCATATTAATAAAGAAACCAAAGACAATATTTCCATGTTCAAGCATAACGTAACAGATTGGGAATTTTTTCCAAGCAAGCCCCTTTAAAGTCTCATGTATTCTTTAGACAAATAAATTAGGTATGAACTCATCATAAGCATAATCTATTCTAGCCAAAAAAAAAAATGCTTTTAAAAATAGGACTTAGAAAAGTTATTTAGTTAGCTACATTGAAGAAGGAATTTCGATGCTATTCTGATATACACAGAGGGAAGAAAGTACAATAACTAACATGCTAATCACTAAAGAACCAGACAAAATATTTAGCGATGACAAAATATTCATATCAAGAACAACTTTAAAATTAAACCGACATGCCTTGCAAGGGACAAGAGGAGCAACCAATCAACCTAATAAAATTTTAACACCACAGAGAGCAAAGTTGGATTCTTGAATAGTTCATGAAGATGTTCTAATTTGACTCAAATTTATCTAAACAATCACAATGAGTGATAAAGCTCATGTTGAAACAAAACGATAAGCAAAACAACCTCGGGACTAGAAAAAGATTACAACTAAAGTGTCTAATCCATGTAGACACAAACAGAGGCAGCAAAGGAAAGAGTGCAAAATGAGGCCATGAACTAAACAACATCTTGACTTAACACGAGCAGCTACTAAACTTAGCGACAAGATTGCCAACACAAACAACTTATTCAAAGGAAATCAAAGTGTTATATAGTAGGACTCAAAGCGAACTCAAGGAGACGGGCCATCAATCGTGTTCAACAACAAGATTACTAAAATGTCATGAAAAGGGACAACGACATTAGAGAAGAATCAAGCTGAACAGTAGCTGAGAATTTTAACTAGAATGAGATTACCATAGAAGGAAGCTAAGAAATACTAGATATAAAAATGCAACATCATAATTCGTTTGGCACCCTCCGAACATGTAACAGAACAACAAACATTATTTCAACAATGAAAATAAGGTAGTAACATGGCGATTAATGAATAAATAAACTAAAACTTGAAGCAAGCATCATAACTATGAGTCCGAGAAAACCCCTACGGACTCGAGCGACATTAGCTCATCTCGAAAACAAAACAAACATCACTAATTTCGGAGAAAATAAAGATATCACTTAGACTTAGACAAATCAAATACGGGTATCTCCAAGATACTACATCACTTCTACACATCGAATTCAAAGTGAACAAAAGGGATACGAGTTATTTACCTTTTAGGGAGCAGAAAACTGAGACAACAAGCCGGGAGCGATTTCCACGATCCTCCTACCGCACTAGTTTAAACTCGAGCGAATAAAATCGAAACTAAGTGACCCCTTGGTAAGCTATTTTCGTATGCGACTATCTACCCTCAAAAATCCAATATTTTTTTTTTTTTTTACCTCTATCGATTTCTCTCTCTCTTTAATCAAGAACAAGAAGAGAGTATTTATAGAAAGGGGATAGGGGTTCGGACTTTTTTTTGGGGAAAAAGGGTAAAATTGGAATTCGAGTTCGATCCCAATTTGAAATTTTTTCCTCCAAGGAATGGGAAAGCTGTTCGTTTGTGTGAGATTTTTTCCAAAATCCCAGAATATCCGGATGAAGATGTCAAAGTGGGTGGCTGTTGCAGAGAAAGCTGTGGGAGCTGCTGTTTGTTGACATTTCGGACTGTTGTTGCTTTGACGTTTTTGGGTTTGCGTCTAGGGAAGAGGAAGACGCTGGCAGGGGGCTGTTTTGGTACTGTATGGCTGTATTGTATATATTGGGTTAGTGGTGTTGGGTCGGGCTGCTGCTCCTGGGTTTTTGCTTGCAAGGAAGAAGAAGAACGAGCATACTGTTTGCTGTTGTTGTTGGCTGTGTATTGTATGTTTGGATTGTTGAAAAATAAAGTGGGTTAGGTATTGGGTTATGAGAAAATGGGTTGTTGGGTTGGAAATTGGGTAAAACAAGATGGCTAAATAAATTACAATTATGGTCATATAAAATTTAAAACATAACCGAATTGAGTTGATTTAGTGAATTCGGCTAGAATTTAAATAAAATATATTAACGTTAATTAATTAACAAGTTTCTTGATCTTAACGAAATAAAATAATTAACTTAATTGTAAATTAATGATTCAAAATTATAACCATAATTTAAACTAAACTAATTTAATAAAATATCTACTAAAATTAAAATCTTTTTGAGATGATTTTCGAAATATTTATAAAATATACTAATTATATACACGAACTATATAAAAATATATTTATTATTTATAAATTATGAAAATTGACTAAAATCACTTAAAATAACTTTGGAAAGCATTTGGATTTTATAAAACTAATTATTTTAAATTGTTTGAGGACTAAGAAGCTCGCAAATTAATTCCCATCGGGGAGGGTCAAAATTGGGTGTCAACAGATACAGATACCCAGGAAATGTACCTAACAACCTAACTCGAAACGACCCTATGATGCGACGTAACGAACTCAGAAACTTCCCCACTCAGTCAATTCAAGAATAGATATCCAGATCATCAATATTCAAATGCTTTTAGGACAAATCTAAACTGAAATAAACATGTTTGGCATGTGGGAGAACGATCCCAACGTTATGAGGGCCTCACATGCCTGGTAGAAGTAAACCCTTGGCGAAAACACCAACTTTCTTGATCGATCTTGATGAATTTGTCCTCTTTCCTTCTTCTTTTCTCTTCTCCTTTCTCCTTAGCCCTAGCGTGAAATCCCAAATTCTAAAACTGACTAAAATCTAATTTGACCCATATTAAACTCCTAAAATCGGATTAAAATAATAGGGCAATGAAAGGACTAAAATACCCCTTAAAATTCCAGATTGAACATTTCCTTAATCCAACAACCCAACTTCCAAAGGGCATAACTCACTCATACAAACTTGGAATCGAGCAAACTTGGCGGCGTTGAAAAGATCATTCTAGGGATTTCCAACCATATCTGGTATAACCCCTAACTAATCCTGACCTAGGAATTATGGCAGTTTGAAGTTGACCAAAAACTCACTATAACTTAAAAAAATTTCCAGATTTCCTTATACTTTCCAAAAATAACTATTTCTAGATTTCAGACTCCCTTCTAGTTCTTTCTAATTGCGAGATGTTACACCAAAGACCCAATAACTCACCCAAATCTATAATTAATTTCCTAGTTCAAGTCTAAGGGTAAGTCCCAATACCTGAAATTATCATAACTTTAATGAAATTTATATAATACAATACACCTAGCACATTTAATTACATATCTCAATATATCAAAACTTAAACCATTATATAATAACTAAAGAAATAATGACCAACGCCTTATATTGCAGAATGGTCGTGGCATTACTAATAAGCTGAAGGCTTGATATATCTCTATTCAAGACTTCTCAATTGATAATAATTAACCCATCATTACAATATCCTTAACAACAAAATTTGTCTCCAATTATTAAGAATATAATCCATGTTCATCAATATTAACCACAAAATTTGTCTCCAATTATTAAGAATGTAATCCATGTTCATCAATATTATTGAAAGAAGCAATAGCTTCTAAAGACCAAATAATATTCCCTATTCCACCAGTAACCATGCAACCCTCTAATCGTATTATTACTATCCTTACAATTATCACGTCATATAATTACATAACGATTTAACTCACCAAACTCAATAAACCTATGATGCGCAGGAACCAATTTTCCAATTTCAACCCTTTTTCAACTAAAATATTAATTTTATAATTGTTATTCATCAGCTAAGCAACAAATATACGTAAACAAGATTTACTCGTGAATGGTGAAACTAAGCAAATACCCCATAAAATGAAAATAATTACAAACATATACCCCTTTACATTCATACTCCACTAAATAATTACACTATATACTCTCAACTAATTTCACTTAACTGATACTAAATCAGTATCATATATTATATTGGTATCATTAATCCTGATAATTTCGCTTAATTGATATTAAATCAGTCAGTATATATATATACTCTCAAACTAATTTCACTTAACTGATACTAAATCAGTATCATTAATCCTGATAATTTCGCTTAATTGATATTAAATCAGTCAGTATATATATATATATACTCTTATAGTATCATTGACTAATGAGTAATTTCTGAACAAGAAACCTTAATGATACCAATACAGTATATATATACTGATTTTGTATCAGTTAAGCAAAATTATCAGTCTTAATGAAATGGGGGTATGAGTTGTATTTTTTTTTTTTTTTTGGGAGAATAAGTATTTCTTGAATTACTTTGGATTGGAATATGAACATGTAATTATTTTGAGTTTTATGGCTCATTTATGTAGTATATTATGAACTTGGCCCATTAACCACCAACTAAATAAAATATGGACAAATTACTTAACTACACTCCTTTACTTACCTTAATATCCATTTATCCTTACTTATTTCAAAAATTTCAAAAATCCCTTATTTTACCTATGTATCCCGCATGTATCCCGTGCACAACGCTATGTATCTCGCTATGTGGAATGTATCAAACGCTATGTATCCGGTGCACNACAAACATATACCCCTTTACATTCATACTCCACTAAATAATTACACTATATACTCTCAACTAATTTCACTTAACTGATACTAAATCAGTATCATATATTATATTGATATCATTAATCCTGATAATTTCGCTTAATTGATACTAAATCAGTCAGTATATATATATATATACTCTTATAGTATCATTGACTAATGAGTAATTTCTGAACAAGAAATCTTAATGATACCAATACAGTATATATATACTGATTTTGTATCAGTTAAGCGAAATTATCAGTCTTAATGAAATGGGGGTATGAGTTGTAATTTTTTTTTTTTGGGAGAATAAGTATTTCTTGAATTACTTTGGATTGGATTATGAACATGTAATTATTTTGAGTTTTATGGCTCATTTATGTAGTATATTATGAATTTGGCCCATTAACCACCAACTAAATAAAATATTTAATATTACCCATCAATTAAATAACAATAGTTAACAAATGGTCCAAAATATCCATTTAAAATCTACGGAAAGAGTCTTTCAATAAAGAAAAGGGTCTAGTGTTCAAATGACCTAACAGGTCGTTACAACACATCAATAGAAAACATTTTCTTATGAATAGTAATAGCATATAAATGCACCAATTGCATTTAGACGTGGCATTTCCTTATCATTTTTATGTCATCGAAATTGATCCTTTTTTTTTTATGTGAAACGATATTACATCAATTGGATAATCAATTTGGAATCCCTTTAAACCTTTTAAATCCTTCAATAATTTCTCATATAAACTTTGTTGTCTAGCTAGTCATAATGACAATTCAGTATACACATTTTTTCATGTATTGCCGCACTATTACATCCATCATATGAGAATATATATCTTTCATATACTAATGCATGATTTTGTAAAAAAATCATATCAAAAAGCATATACCGTACTTTATATCTTACAATAATTGACGGCAAGACTCAAATCCTGAACCTTTGCTTGCTCTACTATGATTATGACTCATTTATAGCAAACTATACAATTGCTGCTTGCATAGCTTCAAGAGCCTCTATAAAGTGCAGTAATTTCTCTTTGTTGAGATTACAATTGTTATTTTTCTCCGTGCCAAGCATAAATTAAATCTTAATGATGTCCCTTGATTTCTTATTTAAGAAAATTGACGGAGGTCTCTTGATTTTAACCAGGGCAGTCCATCAATTTTATTAAATAGACCCATCATTTTTCAACATAGTCGAGTTTGTCAATTTTGGATCGGTTTTAAGCAGAAATACGAGGCCGAAAATCGATTGTGGCACTCAATTTTTAACGTTTTTTTTTTTGCAATGTTTTCCTTTTTTTTTTTAATTAATACCTTTTGACCTGCTTTTAACTAATAATTAATTATTGTTGACTAGCTTTATTAATTTCTAAAAAAAAACTTGACTACTTTTTTATCTTTTATGTATTTGCTCAAGCTCATTAAGTTAAAATTTAACATAGCATAAGCTTCTTCCTCCAAAAGTCATCTTTGCAAATTTTATGGTTTGCGCCATATTGTCATAATTATTACATTTTTTCTTTCAATCGATTTGTTTATATAAATTGAAAAGATGAATAATTCAAATCGAAATCTAAACTTGATCATGTTGGCCAGTGTCACATTTAGAATTTTCAAATTTGAATCCGCCTCTACTCCACTTAGGTTATTTTTCTATATAAAAGAAAAAGAAAGTATCTTAATATTAGTAGTAATGAATAATGATAATGAGAAGAGCAAATAAAAATCATTTTTCGATTAAAGATTAATCTTATAATATTTTTATAAAATATACCGATTTAATACATGTATTAGCTTAATAGGGGTTGTTCGTGACAACAACAACGATGTAAATCGCATGATCCATATGGAAACTTTCGTCCTTTGCACTCAAATTTGCAATCTTCATCTGTAAAATCAGGCGTGCATGCCTTAAAGCAAAATGCCTTACCAGGGTCATTTGTTGCACCTAGCATTTTAAAAAAATAATTAATAATTAATTAAAAAAAAAGATAAGATAAATGAACATGAAAAAAATATAAATATAAGTATGTTATGTGATTTACCAAGTGGATTTGATGCAGTTGAAAATGGAACAATTAAGAGAAGGAAAACAATTAAAAACTTGGGAAACTCCATTTGAGGAATATTCTTCCTTGATTGATATATGCTTTTAGAGTTTAGAGCCTAGTACCAAAATAGAAAAAATATTAGTTATTTATAAAGGGATGAAATAAGTAGGTTAATTTATTAAAGTAAAATCTCTAATAAATAATATTTTAAGGGGAGTGCTAACATAATTGAACATGGATCAAGTTATGTAAAACGAATAGAGTGTGTGAAGTGTGTGTATATATAATAGAGAGGGGGGGGGGGGGGGGGGGG
>NC_064283.1:15629424-15685328 GCF_019186545.1 Solanum stenotomum | reverse complement strand
GGCAAGTACTGAGTAATATATATATATAAGAGAACCCTCAACCCAGTGATGTGGCGCCACCAGAAGCAACGATTCTCTTTTTATTTATTTATTTTCAAAACTGCCCTTCCCCTAAGCGGCCTTCAACAACCGCTTCTCCCATTCATTGTTTTACCACTCTTGCCGTACTTCATAAACGTTGCACTTGTTTACAATAATCGACCTGCCTATGTGGCGCCCTCACAGATCATGATTCTTATTTAACCCTTCTTAAAAGTCACAACTTACGGAAAAGTCACAACTCTTTAGAAAAGTCACAACTCTTCATAAAAGTCACAACTTTTCACAAAAGTCGCAACTTTTCACAAAAGTCACAACTCTTTATTTTTCATTCACACCTTTTAAAATCCAACATTTAATTCCAAGGAACCAAAAGAAGAAAGAATAAACAAAGAAAATTGATTTCAATTGCAATGAGACATTACTACTCTTTCACCGCTAAATCTATAACTCATAACACTGCTTGAATGGTTGAATTCATTATATTTGGTTCTTTAGTAAACAAAACTTCTAATTCTGCCACTATTATTTGTAAGTTTTTTTCCGCTATAAGGGAGTCGAATTCAAAGACATTATTAAGCTTTTTATGAAGTGTGTTTCATTCGTCAAAGTTTTCTTCCTCCTATTTCATGAAGCTTAATCTTTACTGTAAGTCATAGCGATTCATGTAACTATTGCAATTTCTTTTTGCTATTTTTGGTGAATTTTTTTAACTCTGTTAAAAATTTCAACAAGGATGATTGAAAATTGATCTTCTATTTTGTCCTTTTCTACATGTTTCTTCGTATAAATAAAGAAAATTGATTCTAATTGCAATGCGACATTACTACTCTTGCACCTCTCAATCCACAACTCATGATAACGCTGCTAGAATGGTTGAATTCATCACATTTGGTTCTTTAGTAAATAAAACTTCTATTTCTGCCACTATTATTTATAGGTTATTTTCCGCTATATGGGAGTCAAATTCATATACATTAATTAAGCTTCTTATGAAGTGTGTTTCATTCCTTAAAGTTTTCTTCCTCATATTTCATGAATCTTAATATTTTACTGTAAGTCATATTAATTCATGTAACTATTGCAATTTCTTTTTGCTATTTTTGTGACTTTTTTTTTTTTAACTCTGTTAAGAATTCCAGTAAGGATGATTGAAAATTGATCTTCTCTTTTGTCCCTTTCTACAAGTTTCTTCTTATAATTTTTGGAAAAATTCATTGTGGATTGTTCTATATTTGGTAGCACACAACAAGTATGTGATCAATAATACGAAAACAATGGTGAAGTTTGTTAAAAGAACAAAACAGATTGTTGCTCTCTTGGTTGCCACAGTTAGTATATTATTTTGATTGTTTTATTTTAGGAAACATTTTGTATGTCATTGTACTCTTTCTAGAATATTATTAGTATAGAGACAATTAGTCCACTTCTTTTATCGCAAGTTGACTAATTTGTCATGTTTCTTCCTCTCTTCTTTTTGGGCATAATAAGAGATCAAATTTTCTTGAAACTAACAGATGCCCAAAATACACTATGACAAAAACAATTTTTGTCGGCAATAAATATGCACATTAACAAAGAGTGCTAGAGCCCTTACCGACATTAATCAATTGTCATTAGATTCAATGTCGCTATAGAATTTAAGGACATTTACAGAGAGTACTAATTGCCTCTGAAAATATATATTTAGCGGCATTAAGTTATTAATTGTCGGTAAAGATCATTTTTGTTGTAGTGATAACTCTTTATTTTGGCTACTTTCAATTAATTTTGTGAACTATAAACTTGGATACAGCCCGACAGACTATCTTTTTGAAAAATATGTTAAGCAACATGTTTTTTTCTTCTTGATTGTTAGGAAAGTAAGGTCGTCTTTATTATTATTTGTGGATATTTGTGAGTTCAAGTTGTCACAAAATTGTGTTGTGAGATTTTAATATGTTATGTATCAATATTTTGGTTTAGAATATCAAGTTGTGAACAGTTCGATTGAGATGACACCTACTGATTGGTTGATCATTGCATTAATTCTATGTATCTGCATACTATAATCATAACAATAACTATGGTTTAATTCCAAATAAGTTGGGGCAGGTGATATGCAACTTAAGCAATAGTAATGACTACTCTGAGACAATGAGGAAAAACCTTTATGATACTAACGATTAGGGTCATTTTTAACATATACATGATACGACATACTATAATAAAAAAGAGACTGATGAAGGTTCATCAAAAAGGAGCCGAAGGTCCTCCATTTGAATTTAGTTAATTATGTTCTTGTATGGAAGTGATGTTCCACTTTACTTGGGAGTGTTGTTGTCCGGGCCTTTTTTGTCTCTACTTTAACGTATGATGTTGTTTTTTATAACTTCTTGGAATTTAGAAAATTTTGTTACTTTTGACCAACTATTTCCATGGAGATTTTCTTAGACTTCTTTCTTATACTTCAATCTCTTTATGACTCATAATTTTTGTATAACAAAAGTGAAAATTAAAAAAATATAGCACTTTAAGATTTCGGAAGAATGTTTTGCCTTAAGATAAAATGTTATTGATAATGTAGTGTATGTATTGAAATTACAAATATTACCGAATGATCATATGTAAGCTTAATAAAATAGTTCAATCACGTGCGAAGCACGGACAAAATATATATATACTTTTGGTATTTATTACTATAGACGGTGACAACTAAAAAGTATATTTATAAGCAATAATTTATTAAATATACCTACCCAAATAATTAAGCTCAATAATTAATCCTTTGATTAAATGTCCAAATTTATTGGGCTAGTCCACTGACTGGGCTACAAAGAATGAACTCACTACGCTGCTCATTCCAAAATGTTTTAACTTTGTGCTGACTACTCTGTTGACTGGCCATCCATGACGGTAAATTAATAAGGGAAAATTTTCAAAATGTCAATATTTTAGCATTTAAAAGGATTCTTTAGCCACACTTTTAATATTTATTAAAAATATCAAAATTTTAGTTTGTTATGTATCTGATTTAAGTTTTTATTATTTATTTTTATTAAAAAGAATACAATTGTCTAAAAACAGAGGTAAGAGAAATTTAGGGGAGAGAATATTTTTAAAAAGGAATTTATCCTTTATAGGGAATTTACTGTTCTACAATAACTTAATTATGTATATGCCATTGGTCGTTCCAAACTCGGCCAAACCTTAAACAAATACTAGTTCTATTTAGGATGAAAGATATTAAAAGGATTTCAAATAAGGTAATTTTTAAATTTAAACTAACAAAGTTACCATAATTACTAATCATAATTTTGGTATAACTCTAAGTAGGCCTAGTTTTTTTTCCACTATTCTTACTCTTTTCATCTTTTACTTTTGGGATTAAATTTTACAAAATCCCTTTTCTATTATACATGTTTGGTTCCACAATCGACATGGCTTCTCTCTCCCTTATTCCTTAAATTCCCAATATTATTTTTTAACACTCCATTAAAAATACTCAATTCATGTCGAATTGAAGTCGATTAATTTAAGATTTTTGCTAGCAGTGAAGAAGATTTTAGAATGAATACAAAATAAAAAAAAAAAGAAATACAAAATTTGTTGGCATAAAAAGGGAGATTGAAATACAAAGTGAGCACAAAAAATCTAAAACTTGTTAGCATGCATTTAGAATTAATACAAAAATAAAAAAGAAATACAAAACTGGTTGTCATACAAAGTGAGATTGAAATACAAAATGATATTGAAATACAACTGAGCACAAAAAATCTAAAACTTATTAGCATACATTTAGAATTAATACAAAATAAAAAAGAAATACAAAACTGGTTGGCATACAAAGTGAGATTGAAATACAAAATGATATTGAAATACAACTGAGCACAAAAAATCTAAAACTTGTTGGCATACATTTAGAAATAATACAAGATAAAAAAGAAATACAAAATTTGTTGGCATACAAAGTGAGATTGAAATACAAAATGGTATTGAAATACAAAGTGAGCACAAAAAATACAAAACTTGTTGGCATATAATTTGAATGAATACAAAATTTAAAAAATACTAAATTGCATGAAGCCTAATTTAGAATAGCATACAAAATTCTGTAAAACTATTTATCTATTGTCCTATAATATAATACAAAATTAAACATATACATAATTTGAAATGAATACCACCTACAAAATAAATACAAGTTACACCTAAAAAACTCAAATTTTAGCAAGTTACCACATGAATTTTGTAATCAATACTAAATGCAACAGACAATAAAAACAGTAAAGAATACAATTTGTTACTTTAGATACAAAATGCAACATGCCGTAAAGTTGTTTTTCATCACTTTGATCTTCAACAATTTCATCAACTTCCCAAATATTGACATTCGAAAATGACACTTCTTCACCCGACACTTCTTCCAGATCCAATTCAATACTTTTGAACGATTTATCCTAATATTGTCAAAAATGACACTTTTTCACCTGGTAATTCTTCCAGATCCAGATCTAACATACAAAATACTTTTGTATCTCAATACTTCGACAAAGGTTGAAAATCTTTTGAATGATTTCTTAGAAAAATGGAGGATTTTGATTTTTTAAAAAACAAGGTTTAAGTTACTTGAGGATATAGAATAATGAAAGAAATCTTGAGAGAGAGAAAGAGAAAGGATAGAATTTGGGTAAAAAATTTAGAGAGTGAAAAGTGGGTAATGGAGTCTTTTATTTTTTCTCACCCGTAAAAGAGTAAAAAAATGGACCCAATTTGAGAAATAAAAGGAAGATAAATGAATTATATTAGGATACACTTTATTTGTTAAAATATTGACATTTTTAATAATTATTTTAAAGTGTAGATATTTTTAATAATTATGTTAGTAATTTTGACTAGTTAGCTAATTTTCCCAATTAAGGGATAATTTCTAGTGGAACTCAAGAAACGAAAAGTAGAATTTGTAACGCCTCAACTCCTAAGCAAAGATTTAAACCATCATTCTATTCATATAAGTCTGAACCCGATGATTTCTAAGTTGTAAATGTATGTCAAGTCCCTTAATTAGTGTACTCAGGGGCGGACCCACATGGAGTCCGCCGGGTGCTAGAGCACCTATTAACCTTGTCTCGGAATATATATATATATATATATATAACTATGTAGAAATTTAGAGGTATTTGTATAAAATTAACATAGACCACCTAATGAACAAATTATTTGACTGGTCCATTGGCTCTTGGGTGGGTGCTTAAGGCTCTTTTCGTGTTGTTGAGCCTGAGTTAGAATCTCGTTGTTAACATTTTTTAATGTATTTTTGACTCTGACTTTCAGATCACCCACAACCCTAAAATCCTAGATCTGCCACTGAGTGTACTAAGTATATCGGGTGTAGTTTAAAGTCGTAAGGTACCTCAAAAACAAAGCCATGTTCAAAGCATTTCTATCTGCTAAGTTTTCACGTGAGTTTATATAAGGGTCGAATTCAAACTAGCATATCTCTTATAATATGATGAGTTGGGTGGCACATAGCCTATCAAATTAAAGATCTATGAGTCTTCTTTCCAACACTGTCAAGTTTACATTAATTTGAGTTTTGAGTATAAAGTTATGACTGTTTTACGAGAGACGCTCTAACCTGGAAAATACTCCGCGATGGCTCCGCGATACGGAGAGAAAACAGACTTCATTGTCCCCTCGAATTAAATTCCGTCCTCCAGCTCTTGTTATTTTTTAAGGGTATTTTTGTCCTAAAAACCTTTAGGGAGTCATCTAAATGGCCCTAAACATGTAGAAAATTATTTTTTTCATAATCAAAACTCTCTCATCCACTCCTAAATTTACGCTCAAGAACATCAAGAACACCAAGGCTAGGGTTCACCATTCAAGATTCTCCATCAACCTTCCGGAGTTATTTCCATCCTCATCTCCAATATTTTTCTCAAACTTCATGAACTTAATTTTATAATTAGGGTTATCAAACTCACTAGCAAATTCATCACATTTATGACCAAAATGCATGAATTCTTGGATTAGTTATTTATGATTATAGATTCTTGATTATTGTATTTTTCTTATACTTGGTAAGATTTTTCATTGTCATTCTTATGAGTTATTGGCATGATATTGTTATGATTTCATGAAGCTTATATTTCAACACATGATTTTAAAGTCTTTATGTTATTTTAAAAACTATTTTTGATATCTACGAGCTATACAAGTTCTAGGAGACTTTCTCATGATTTAAGCTATAAGCATGATTTTGAAAGATATATTTTAGAAAGTTTGAGCTCAGTCTCGTCCTTTACTCAGAAAGACAGTTTATCAAATTATGAGCATATCATATAAGTATATTATTTTGTGAGGATTATTTAGTACCGAGAGGACGCAAGTTTAGAAAATTCAAGTCTAATAACTACGTTCCACCGTAGAAATTGAATATGCCGCTTTGACGGTCAACTCATGTAACCCTTTGAGGCTTAGTTAGTGGATCCACATTAGAGAGACAGGTTTTATACTCTGGCAAAGTATAGGGAAGCCCACCCAACTAGTATCGTTGTACATCATCAGCTCACATGGTGTTTGTCGGTTGTAAGAAACTCCCCAATAAAGCTACTATTAATATTATGCACTTGTATCATCATTAAGATTTTATAAGATATGACATTCTTACACTAGTTTTGAGATACCTTTCATTTATACTATGTTACTTTACGGTTGTGTCTGGTTTCATCTTACATATTTAGTACATTCCACGTACTGATCGCATATTTTTCTCTGACTGCATTATTTTATGATGTAGATTCGGGCATTCACTCTCAACCTCGTGGCTAGATAGGTTACAACACTCCGGTTAGCTGTTGGAGTCCTCCTCATTCGGGAACTTTATGGAGTATCTATTAGTTAGACATTTCATTAGAGATAGTATTTATTTTAAGGTAGCTAGGGGCCATATCCCGGTAAACACTTTTCTGCATTCCAGGTAGTTGAGGCTTATATTCAGACATTAGTTGTTCAGTTATCATGAAATTGTTGATATCCTTATTAAGACTTATTAAGCATATGTTTCAGATTCCGCATTAGTTTCATATGATATGCTTTGATATGTTATGCTAAGGGTTATCTTGGGGTAATTCATGGTTTCGAGTGTCGTGTCGGCTGAGGTGTAGATCCAGATCGTGATAAACATGGTATCAAAGTACTAGGTTCAAGTGTCCAAAAATGTCTGAAAAAGGTGCATCTAATAGAGTTTTTTATGGAAGCATTCCACATTTATAAAAGGGAGGCTAAAAGATGTTTAGGAAATATTTAATTTCTTTTATGCTCTCAATCGTGTAATAGAGTTTAACTCTATTCACCTTTTCTATTTCATTCTTATACGTATTTCAGATCATGCCTCCACGAAGAGCTATTGATCATGTGACGCAAGCTAGAATGAAAATCCTCAAGAGTCACAAGGGTCAGTTGGACCAAGGGGTCCTGACGCTCTTCTTGTTCAGCCCTCTCATCCCAACGTCACTAATGCTGAGTTTTGCAATGCCATACATATGTTGGTTCAGGTTATAATAGCTCAGGTTGACCGTCAAGGAGTAGTCCCTGCAGGTCGGCAGCGCATTCCATACACTACAAGAAGGACGGAAGGAAAGAACGTGGGTTTTTTTAGCTGGTAAGTTCAAGCGCTACTTCATGTTTTTTGTGAAATAAAATGCTTGCAATGGAACCTACTTTTAGATTCTTTTGTTTTTTAATCGATCCCTCAACCTCAAAATGGAAAACAAACACTCAAACCAGTGAACCATCCAATCGTTTGTAATCATGGGTTCCTTCAGTTGCTATTTGATTTATTTTAAGAATTATATAAGTAATATATCGAGTTTTGTCGGATGACCACAAGTTTTGGTGACCCATTTTTATACTTAAATTCGCCCTTGCCTATCATTGCTACATCCACTAAACTATCAATAATTATTACATTAGTCAACTTATATTACAAATCGCTTCATTGACATTGTTATTCATTATCTCCAGTAGCTATCAACATCATTCATTACAAATTATCATTCATCACCAAAAAACAACTACGATTAATCAGTATTGTACTACACCATAAGATACCACCCACAACTATCATAATCAATCAAGACCATCTCAAATCGACACACAATCACAATCGTTAGTCATCAATACCACCAATTGCAATATAAAAATATTAAATTACTTTATTGATATAATGTTAGATCAATTTAGTATTTTCTTTAACTTTTATATTTATTAGTTTTTAAACAAAAACATGTCTTTTACATTTATATAGTGAGAAACAAACCATCTTAACTATTTAGTATTCACATCTTGATGCAACATCATAATATGAAGATGTGTATTTAGATCCAAACATCTAAATTTTAATACAACAATATTTAGATATATATACAAATCACACCTCTAAATCTTAATGCACATCCTAATATTCAGATATCATTCAGATTCAAATACCTTAATCTTAATGAAAATAAATGAGGCCTTAGACTCTTTTTTTGTTTACTCAAGGAAAAGTATTAAGGGTTGATATTTGATATGGTAATTGAATTATTATTTTTTTATTTAATTTGATTTTTGTATTACAAATAATAATTGTAACCCCCCCTCCCCCCAGGAAAATTTTTGAGCTAATACTTAAACCATTCTTCGTTGTGAGTAAGATTTTTACCAAGGAATTTTATTTTTTCTAAGTGTTAAAGTCACTAGATGTAGCACCTTCAGTTCCAAAAAGAACTAAAGATAATTCATTCAAGTCATTTCTAAGTTCTTTCAAGTTTTGAGGGAGATATGCCCGTTTAAGTTCAGTCTGTCCAGTTAAGGAAATTTGCCTGAATTAGTGAGGGGTATTTTGGTCTTTTTCTTACCCCATCAGCTTTAAATGTTTCTGGTAATATTTTAAGGGTCTAAATTGACTTAGATCAGTTTTCATAAATCAAAATCACGCTTATGGTTTTGAGAGGAGTTTAAGAGGAGGAAACTAGGAGGAGTTTAAGTGTTCACCAAGTTTACTTCCAAATCGAGGATTTTGTTTCGCCAAATTAAGGTATGTAAGTTCTTATAGTGTTGGGTTCGTTCACTCACACGCCAATCATGTGATTTTTATTCGTAATTTCATTCTTGAGGTTGAATGATCTGAGTTTTGAAGAGTTCTTGAGGTTTTAGCTTCATTCCTTGTTAATGAAGTCTTATTGAGTTCTTGAGATGAGGATATTCGAATAAGATGATATAATTGATAGTTCCTTTTGTGGGTTTCGCTAATATTGTTTTGAGTATTAAAAATTTGTGAATTTTGATCTTAGAACCGAAGTGGGTAGGAGCGTGATGTAATTCAGTTGTTTTGATGACCCTCACAAATGTAGAGACCCAGTCCCCAGCAGAGTGTTCTCATCCAGGTACAAAATGGTATACAACTGGAAAGGTGTCTAGTCAGTAAGTTGGTGAAGTTGTCAGCGTACTTCACCAATAGAAATGGACGAGGTTTTTTGTCCATTGGTCAATTAATTTTTCTTGATTGATACAATCTAAGTAACAAACAACTTAAAGATTCATTTCATTCAAAGAGAGAGAAACCAAGCTTCAATTACAAATATACAACAAGGGACCTAATCAACATAAGAAGTGCTTTCTGTGTAGGCTATTGTTATTGAATGCTTGTATTATGCTAAATTTGTAGGATTTGTTTCACTCTTATAAGAAACGTTTCAAATCTTTGTTTGAGTCATGTAAGAGCATTGTTAGAGTTAACCTAGTGTTTTACTGTTAAAGTCTTAGAAATAGTTAATATAGTGGGCAATGAATACATTGCTTTGGCTCAGTAAGTAATAGGTGTATTACTTAGTGTGAGATTAAGAGTTTAGTCTCATTGTTGTAGTTGAAATCTGTATTCACTTTTGCTTGGAGATTGGTGAAAACATTTGAAGATCCTGTGTGACAGGTCGTGGTTTTACTCATTTGAGTAAGGAGGTTTCCACATAAAATCTCGTGTGATCTCTTTACTTCCAGTATTTACTTTAAGCATTTTAATTGTACTAAAGGACATGGTCCTGTGATCGTTAGTGGACGCGTACATTCCATCAGAGTGGAATCGGGTTTGGAAGAGGAAGAAAAGTCGGGCAAAATTCGGCACCCAGGTCCGCGTCGCGGAGAAGACGCGGACTCTACTGTCCCAAAATTTATTTTGTGACCAAATATTTTAATGCTTCTCTGCGTCGCACTCTTGCTCCCAAGTCTGTGTCTTTGCTCATTTCTTTTTATCTACTATTTAAACCTCATCTAATTATTGAGAGACCCTACAACCTAATCATAATTCTTGAATTCACATTTCAAATTCAAGATTGAGTTGAGAGTAATGTTCAAGAGAGTCTTTGAGTCAAACTGTGAACTCTTTTGAGATCAACTATCGATTTGAGCTAAGTTTTGAGGAAGTAAGTATGAGAATGAGAAGAGTTGTACACGTGAGTTCTATATTATCATTTAGACCCTTGAGTCGAGTCGTTCATGTCCATAATTCCTCATGAACTCCATGAATGGAGTGTTCTTGAGAGGAGGAGTATCTTCAAGTTCTAAGTTCTTAAGTGTTGATTTCCTAACCTTTGTGAAACTATATTTCATAATTATGGGATTACCATATGTTATACATGGAGTTCCTTGAGTTGAGTTGGTCATGCCCATAATTCCACATAAACCCAATGAGTTGACCATCTTGAGATAAGTAGTATCATTGAGTCCTTGAGTTTTGGATTTGTTGAGTTCCAAGTATTGAGTTCTATATATGGTTATTGAAAACCCTGAATTGAGTCGTTCACGTCCATAATTTGTCATGAACCCTATTTTGAGAAGTCTTTTAAAATTAATTATAATTTGTTTTAAGACTTGAGTACTTAAGTACTTGAGTATGAGGATGAGGAGAGTTGGGTTTCATTTTTCAAAATGAATATATGGGAACTAAGTTCCCAGAGTAAATGTTTTTACATTTAAGATTAGAGGAAACTTCGATTTCCAAATGAGTTCATGAGGATTTTTTAGTATAATCTATTTTAAGAGAAACCTTTTGAGTAATAATCTCAAAGTTTGAGAATGAGGAAATGATTTTAAACATATGAGCATGAGTTATATTATTGGGAGTAGTATTGAGCACCGATATGGGGGAGAGTTCAGACAACTCATAGCCCCAATAAGCCATGTATGTTAGCGTGGGTAAAGGGTCATACTTTTTAGATGATTCATTATTGCTTTTAGCATAGCTTAGTGGATCCACTTAGTTGAGGAGTTCTATACCCCGGGAAGGTATAGGACAGTTCTGGCAGCGTGGGTGAGACGTTGTATCATCAAATAGCTCATAGTGATGGTTGTCGGTTGGAGAATCTCCCAAATAGAGTTATTTTATATCTTTACATACAAATAAGAGTATTTTTTGTATTTTTACATACAACTGAGTTATTATTGTATTTTTTACATACAATTGAGTTGCTATCTATTGCTTCTAAAAGCTTTCTGTATAATGCATCTTTTATTGTTGCTTTATCCTTGAGTATCTTGAGTTGAGTATCCTATCCTTTAGTACCTTGAGTTGAGTATCCTATCCTTGAGTGGAGTGAGTTGACAAGAGGTAAGTCTGTTTCTTTTCTATGAGTTCAAGCTTATGTTTATGCTTTAGAATTCTCCTTACATACTCGTACATTCCATGTACCGACGTCATTTGGCCTACATCTTTTTATGATGCATATATAGGTATTTAGGGTCATCAACAGATGCTCCTTTGAGACCAATTGCAGTTCTAGTTATTGTAACACCCCATATCCAAATGAGGAAGTCTACCAAATTTCAACAATACCAGGTTCCAACCATGGTGGCCAACAATGGCCCCAGGTCAAACCACGGACTGTAGGTGGGGTCCGTAGACTGGCCAGTGGAAAACTTTCCGGGTCATGAACGATGACTGGACCTATGGACCGTAGGTCAAACCACGGTTCGTGGTTCAGGGGTCCGTCGTTGGCCCAAAACTCTCTGAAGTTACCGACGATCGACCAGGACGTACCATAGGTCAATCGACGGTCTGTCGGTCAGGGGTCCATATGTCACTGTTGCAGTTATTTTTCAGGGTTAGTTGGGTCTTTTCCTAATTAATTAATTCCTATACTATGTCATTTTGCCTACATCTAGAAACCCTATATAAGTCTATTTACCCCAAAATTAAACTCATTTAGTTCATTCTTCCAATTGCCAAAATAAACCCAATTCCTATCAAATATTCTCTCTCTAGAAACATGAAGAAGAAGATTCAACCTATGTTTCAAGCTAAGGTGTCAATTTCTCCATTGAAGGCTAGCATCTGGAGTCAAGGTATGGTAGTTTTCATCCATGAATCCCTCTCATGCATAGAGTCCCCAAATTCCTTTATTCCAACAAGGTAGAATTCCCTAATTAGCTAGGATTTTATGTTGTGGGATTTTGATCTTAAAAAGAAGAGTTTTATGAAATTAAGCATGTAATGAGAGAATTGCATGTATTTATGATGAAATCCAAATCTAACCCTTGTTTTCTAAATGTTGATGATTGAAAGAGGGTTTTTGGCAATTGAAATGTGATTTTGGAATTATGCATGCTTTCATGAAGATTATGTAAATGCTTTAAAGGTCCTCTGAGAGTAAAGTACCAATGATGGTGTTGTGTTGTGAAAGGACATTCTCATAAGTACATACTAGCATGATGTGAAAGGTTTTCTCATATAGAAATGATTCTTAGGTTGAAAGTTTTTCTCACCTAATTGAATCAATGAATAAGAGCTATCCTAATGAACTAGCTTGGATTGGCAAGATGACATGCCTTTCCATGGATAATGAGAATAAATAAGAAAATATTGTTCCATAGGATTTATGCTTAGCACCGAGTAAATATTGACATTGAGATGGAAGCTCTCCCGTTAGTAGAGGCCAGGTTTCTAGAAGAAGTCTCATGAGATGGCAGCTCTCCCGCTAGTAAAGGTCGGGTTTCTAGTAACAATCTCCTTATCCCATAAGTATGTGACCCCATGGGTTGATTACCTAGTGGATCCACTTAAGCTAGAAGTTCGTTTTACCTTAGGCAAGTAGAACAACCATTTTCGGTGTGGGAGACACCAGGTGATCATGTTATAGCTCACATTGTCTCTATACTAAAAGTGAACTAAGGTTACTCAAGGAGTATCTCATATGTGTTCAAAGATTTAAAGATGATTTAGCTTGCATTGACCATGATTTATGACTTATGTTTTATAACTCTTTCATATGATGTTTTAGCTTGGTCAATTGCATGTCATGGAATGAAATGTCTGTTTTAGCATGTTTTAAATATTTTTATGCATGACTATCATACTTAGTGCATTATTTTACTAATGCATACTCTTGCCTACATTTTTCCCAAATGTAGGGTCCGACAGACAGGTTTTCGAGTTTCGTGGCTAGAGTTTGACTTGGATATTTTCCCGAGTTTTGGTGAGTCCTCACGCTTAATTAGCTTCGAGGAGGGAGTTATTGTTTTCAGTTCCTTTCATGTTTTACTCTTTTGAACATGATGTATGGGATAGGCCCAATTTCATTCTATTATATTAGATGGCTATGATGAGACATGAGTCTAGACTTTCACTTTTTTATAAAATGTTTTGGACTTGGACTATTGTTTTACTCTTATTGTTCTGATTCGTATGTTATGAGAGCTAAGTGGCTTGTATGGAGTCCTTTGGGGTTCTATACGCCATGTTACATCTGGGGTGTACCCCTGGATTGTGACAATAATGGTGAGCCTCTTTGCTTTCGGAGGGTTTCACTTTTCTTTCAGTTTGTTAGGATGTCATGGGTCTTGTCCCGACAATCCTTCTGTAATAGTAGAGGCTTCATAGATAGTTTAAGGGTTGAGGAATCTATCATTATTTCCTTTGTTGTTGTAATGTTTTTGAGTTCATGAGGCATTTAACTAATACTTGTTAAAATATTTTCAGACGATTATTGGAGTTGAATTTAAGTTAAATTTTTTAAAGTTATTTTTGCAACATGAGTTTCCATTTTAATTGAGTAATGTCTTCCACTGAGTAGTGAGCCAAATTAACCAAGGGTTTGCTTCGGAACCAACAATGTTTTTCGAGTATCAATTACGTTCAGGGTGTAGGCTCGAGGCGTGACAATAATAGTTATTATTTTGTCTATTTCAATAAATCAAGAGAAATCTATTATTATTTTCAATACTATTTTATCATTAAATACCTATTTCCTCGGTTTCATTTTTTGACCCTTATACTAAATATAAATTTCTCTTTTTTACTTGTTTATTTTAATAAATTAAGAGAAATCTATCCTTATTATCAAATAACTATATAAAAGTACTAGTAATTAAATTTAAATTTTCATAACATAAGTAATAAAATCAATTCAGTAAAAAAAAACTCGAATAAATAATTTTTCAAGGGAAGTGCTAATATAATTCATTAACTCAACATGGGTGAATGTCCATACAAGGAAGGGAAAAATGTCTCAAGTATGTCATTAAACTTTGAATTTTTTTTTATTTATGTCACTCGTTAAAAGTTTAACTTATTTATATCATTTAAGTCAACAAATAATTGCATGAATGAACATTTTCTCAAACAGAATGAATGCATTGTATTCATAGCATTAGTCTTTTCCCAACGATGATATTATCTTATATATGTACCAATTCTTGATAATTCATATACCAATCAAATAAAGTCTTTAATTTATGTTTTGAAAAGACACTTTGTAAATTATAAATAGGAAATATTCTCACATAAAGAAGAATCGAAGATAACTACAATTTTTAAAGATATCTTAATAAAATAATCTCTACATTTCAATCTCTGTATCTCTGATATGTATTCATTCTTTTATATTACTTATATTTTATAACAGCCAATTGAATATTAGCTTATTTCACATGCATCATCTACTTATATATATGCGATTCATCGACTTATATATGCAAATCTTTGATGGTTTATTTTCAGTAGATTTATGTTTCAAACTAGGAGATGCACAACTTTCACTCGATACCTTATTCGATTGAGCTAGGTACTGAAGCATAACTAAAAGGAGATAATGAGGTCCGACAAGAACAAACATTAATATAACAACTGAAATACTATGTCTTTTCCGAAGAGGTTACATCCACAATAACAATAACATAATGAAAGGGCCGACAAGGCCAACTCAAAAGATAAAATTGGTAATAAATGTGCGTGTATATATATATAATATATATGACATTTCCCCGGCGTGATTTTTTTTTTTTTTTAAAAAGTCTTCTGTCATGTTGCTGGAATTATTGTGATACAATATCAAAGGTAGCTCCACATGCCTAAAAAATAGTAGCCTTAAAGTTTTTTTTTCAAATAATAAATTATAGGTATATTTCTCAAATAATATATTAAGTATTATTTATAGAAAATATAATTTTTTTTATAAATAAAAAAAGATTATTAGAAATTTAACAAATTTTAAAATATTATGTCTCAAAAAAATTAAAAATTAACTATAATAAATTTCACTAAAAATAAAATATTTTTTGAACTTTTTAGTCGAATTTAATTTTAGGTCACTAATACTCCCTTTGTCTCTAATTACTTGTCCACTTTTAAATTGACACACCTATTAAGAAATCAATTAATGATATAGTGAATTTACCATTTTTATCTCTATTAATTATGAAGTAGATGAAAAGTTTTGCATTTTTTAAAGTAATTAGTCATTTAATTGAGGGTATAATAGATAAAAAAAATTATCATTTCTTAATTTGTCAAAATGGATAAATAATTAGGGACAACTATAAAAAGAAAAGTGGACACAAAAACTATGTTTTAGCTGCCTATAATGTAGTACAATTATAGTGCATGCCTGTCAGGCAGCCTTATAAGTAATAAATGATTGCTCATAACATAAATATCCTTATTTCATTGAAAACGCCATTTATACATATCTATATCTATTAGTATATATGTATGGACGGAAAATATCTATGATTATTATCTTGTGTGGGGAAAAAAAAAGAAGAGAAAGTACTAATCCGGTTATGTATTATTTTATATAGATATTAATTGTTTATGTATTATAAATTATTTAAGTATTGTTTATTTTATACTCTATCATACATAAAATAATTTATAAATATTCTTATAATTTATACATATTATTCATGTGAGTTTTAAAATTATCAATCAAGCATGGTATTAATTTTATACGTGATAATTTTATTTTTTATCTACCTACCAAATATCATATAAATTATACAAAAACTCATACATAAATAATTATTTTTTTATCCAAATATCAAACTACGCGTACTAAGTGGCTCACGATCACAAATTCTACGTCAAATTCATCTTTTCCGGATAGACAATCTGTCACAACCCAAAAATGGATGTGATAGCAATCGTCTTATCCCACTAAGACAAGTAAGCCTAAAACTCAGTCTTTACGATAAAATACGGAAATTTATAATCAACTTAAAAATACCCCAAAACCTGATTGTCACGTGTACAAGCCTCTAATGTGTTATAAAAAAATTGAAAGAAAATACAAGTCTCAAATGACATTGTTTCTAGAATACAACAAAATCATAATTAAGGAGAAAGAAGGTCCGCTGAATGACAAGCAGTTACCTCACAAATCTCCAAGAAGCCTCGGAAAAGAAGAGAATGGAAAGTATCACAAAAATCCAGGCTTGTAACCTACAAAAATTATAGAGGCAAGGGATGAGTACCAAACCACACGGTACTCAGCAAGTAAACTTATGAACACAAGCTAAGGGAACATAATATGGGTACTCCTTACACCTAATAATTTAATTACGTAATCACTTATTTGAGGAATAAAGTTCTCATCTGAAGCACCACACTTTATCTTCTCACGGATGCGTCCTCTTGTTACGATGTCAGATCTAACACCGCATGAATTTTGTGGTTCCCTCAAATAATTTAGGTCTAATTAATTTATATATATGGGTCAAGTACTATAAGGTCTTAAATAAATTATCACTTTAGCCCACTAGCTATCAATTAAGTCAATTATCTACAATTACCCATCAACTAATTAACTAAAGTTAAAAGAATAGTTCAGAATTTCCAAAAATGACCTATCGGGTCATTACATTATCCACCACTAAAAACTATGTTCGTCCAACATAAAGAAGGAAAAGAAAGAATAACCGGCTTTATCAAAAGCCTGGGGTATGATTTTTTTTTAGAGTCAGTGTGCACCTCTCCGAATGAACTCCTCCTTAACACTATTTCAAAGAGGTCAACTACTAAGAACTGAACTTTTGAATCAAACTTTGGAAGATCTACAAATCAGGAGTGATTATCAAGCCACAAATTAACCCATGAACCCAATCTAAACTGAAACATTACGTGAAACCCTCCTTAGGTATAACAATCAAAAGTAACCAAATTCACTACTCAAATTATGCATAAGTCCTTCCAAATGTTTTATACTCAATGTGATCGATCACTTCTTACCTTACCAATTCATACCTTGACAAAACACACTGCCACAAATCTAACTCACAATGAAAAACTTGAATTTTGATCCCAACCGTGTAACACATTAATCCCATTATCTATCAATATTAGCTTATGCATTGAGGATCTTTATGAACTCACGTATCTTAGCCTATAATTGATCGCCTCTCCATTGATCTTACTGTATCCTTCGTTAAAAATTCAATTGTACTAGTTACCAAACTCAAAACAATAAAGACTTATCATCACACTCAAGTCAAACGTCTGTAGACTTCTTTCTCAAATCTTATCCAACAACTTTTAAATGATATGAATGACACGTAAAACTATCACCATAACCATAGTAAAATAGAAGGAACCACATGTCTCTATACCTCAATTCTCAATCCCTTTGAAGATACCTCTTTAGCCCTTGCAATAAGAGAAAATATTCTTTCTCTCACCTCTTTTCGAAGGCTACACTACATCCCATTATTTATTTATTTTCATTATGACTCTAGTTGTTTTAAATTCTATTCGAGCGACATCCCAACTCCTCATAAAAATTACCATACAACCACGCTACTCACAAAATAGTAGTAAACCATACCTTAGACATTCAAAAGTCATCATTACCATACGAAATTCTTTTAACCAACAAAACTTATCATATAGTTGCATTCCAAACATAATTCATCACGAACTCTTATTACTATCATGCTCAGTTAGCCTTTTCCATCACCACGAAGTCAATCTTGTCATCGATGACACCTCAAACTCAATTATATCAATCAAATTCAAAAGACTAACTTAATTTTATATGCACTTTCTTACTAAAATTCTCAATTACCTTCACACAAGTTTACTCGTTGAGACTTCCTTTACCTAGAAGCTTGTCATCCTAATATCGATCCACTTCCATAAAGCTAACGATGAAATCACCACTCATTTAAAATCCTCGAGATACACTTCACAACCTAAACACATCAATACCTTAACAATGATCCACCACTAAAATTCCCCTTATAAACAATGCTTAACCTATACGTCCGTAGTAATAAGCTACTTGGTTTCTCAAATATGAATGCGACATCAAATCTCATTATACAAGCATATGATACAATTGATGACTTCTTGAGTAGTTAGTATTCACGCTTAACAATTGACGTATCTGTTTCCAGATACCACTAGTACCACATCGTGAAAGTTCGTTAGATCCACCACTAGAACACATTATACCTACCGAGAAGATTGTACCCAAATAGCCCACACATTTCTGCCTATCTAGTAACTCCAATACATTACTAAATTTGTTTGATCTCTCATCCAAAGCGATATGCACTCTTTCAGAGATTGGGTCGATGGCAGAAGTAACACACTTTATAACTCGAACCAGTAAACATCAATGCAGTTGTAGTAATTGTATCATCACCTATTTGATATACACTCAATCTATAAAATCGTAGTAGAAATTCTTATCTCGGTTAACGCAACATCATTCTCATCATAAACGAAACAACTCATACATATGAGCAACTTTATTAATTGTAGCTTCCAAAGTTATAATGTTCATTATCTAGTGCTCCCTTTAATAATTTCACTCTCAATCGTCAAACCATTCCCGATATTGCCTACACCGCACAAGTAGTATTCCCTTTATTGGGGTAACTAACAAAAAAAAACACATTCATGAAGTCCCTAAAACCATTATTCAACCTCATCATTTGAATACCCTCGAAATGCATCATCGAGTCATCACTTTACTTAATCCTTTCAAATTGCTGAACATTCATAATCCGACCACACATCATTTCCAAAAGTGTATCACTTCAACTTTAGTACTAGGTCTAACATCCTAGCCATACACGACACACCAAATGCTCACATGAGGAACTACGCACAAGTCATCAATATAAGTGAGAGTGAATGGAGTGAAGCAATAAGAATCAAATTGGACCAAGGACGCACGATAAAGATTTAAGACGTGAAGATTTTTCTTAAAAGTCACTATAGCCTCTCGAAGATAAAGACAGACGTCTCTGTACCGATCCTCGAGACTCTACTTAGACTCGACTTGTATACACGTGAGACCTATGAACCTGGGGCTCTGATACCATTTTGTTACGAGCCAAAAATGGATGTGATGACACTTGTCTTATCCCATCAAGACAAGTCAGCCTAAAATTTAGCCTTTACGATAAAATACAGAAATTTATAATCAACTTAAAAATACCCAAAACCTGATTGTCACGTGTACAAGCCTCTAATGTGTTATAAAAAAATTGAAAGAAAATACAAGTCCCAAATGACATTGTTTCTAGAATAGAACAAGATCATAATTAAGGAGAAAGAAGGTCCGCTGAAATGACAAGCAGCTACCTCACAAATCTCCAAGAAGCCTCGGAAAAGAAGACAATGAAAAGTATCATAAAAATCCAGGCTCGTAACCTATAAAAATTATAGAAGTAAGGGGTGAGTACCAAACCACACGGTACTCAACAAGTAAACTTCTAAACACAAGCTAAGGGAACATAATACGAGTACTCCTTACACCTAATAATTTAATTACATAATCACTTATTCGAGGAATAAAGTTCTCACCTGAAGCACCACACTTTATCTTCTCACGGATGTGTCCTCTTGTTACAATGTCAAATCTAACACCGCATGAATTTTGCGGTTCCCTCAAATAATTTAGGTCTAATTTATATATATAGGTCAAATACTATAGGGTCTTAAATAAATTATCACTTTATCCCACTAACTATCAATTAAGTCAATTATCTACAATTACCCATCAACTAATTAACTAAAGTAAGACGAATAGTTCAGAATTTCCAAAAATAACCTATCGGATCATTACACAATCATCTTCTACAAGTAGCAAGAAAAGACATTATAGATAACTCATGAGTGGGCGAATTATTAATTCTCTTACAATTTTCGGTCAAGACAAAAGCTTTACTATTTTATCTGGTCATTGTCGTACATAAAATTTTTAAAAAGTGATATTGATATTTATAGAGGAAAGATAAAATTTAATTATCATACAGTAAGTTATATCTTTGACTAATTGATTTAAATTAGCTTTATGTTAGAGGAGGTCTTGAATTCAATACTACTAAACCACAATTTTAAGAATGAATATATTATATTTTGTAAAAATATGCTTAGATTGAGGTTTGCACCTCCAATAGCAAAAGTCAATTGATGAATTAGCATACCAATAGGTAACTTTTGTCAAATAGCGACATTTTGTTAAATGTATATCTTTATGCATAATATTAGTATATATGATAAAAATAATCGAGAAAGGGGTGTTGCTTGACACTCTTTTACTCAATGTTGGCCCGTTAATGCCTCCGGTCATGTTATATATATTTCTTTCGTTTTATTTTATGTGATATTGTTCGATTTAGTACGATGTTTTACAAATTTTGCTAATTGGAAATTAGCTTAATTATTTCACATGCATAATTTATAGGTGACTGTTAAATGTCGGCTAAATATATGTCAAATCTTTGATGATTTATTATTATTTTAGATAGATTTAGTCTCCAATATGATAACTACATTTGATGGAAAAATGACATTTATCACATGCTTATCTTTGTGAAGAAATGATTGAAATGGAAAGGTTTTTATCATATATATCATAATATATGCTTATCTATGACTATATATGGACAGGAAAATGTCTATATATTGTGTGTGGGAGAAAGAAGAGAAATCATATCCCTTTGGAACGTGAATTTATGTGTTATTTTATGTAAAAATAGTAGTCATGTACGGATTAGTTATTTATGTATAAATTATATAAGTATTTATTTTTTCACATTTTATCATGCGTAAAATAATATATAGATATTCCCATAACTTGTATATATATTAATTGTGTGAATCTTTAAATTATCAATTAAATATCATATTATTAATTTTATACATAATTAACTTATTTTCTCTCTACCATCAAATATCATATAAACTATATAAAAAATACAATACAAATAATTTATTTCATATTCAGTTATCAATGAATGCTTACCAAGTGGCCCACTTTCCTGCCGACATTAAAGACATACTAGTAGCAAAGTTGAAAAGATACTAAAGATAACTCATGACTCACGAGCAAATGTCATCGTACAATTAGTTAGGCCCACACAAAAGTTTTATTGTTCACCCCAATCATGTCCTTCCTATATACTTCTTTCTCATATTTTATTTTATTTTTAGAAAAAACCTTTTGAAATTTATCATAAAAAATAATTCTTAATTAATTGTATAGCCATAAATTACTTTATTAAGGATAAAAGAAGAAATTTTAAGATAAATTACGTTAGTTACATCAAAGTATGACACTGTCTTTTTAAAATGGACTAAAAAATGAGATGTCACATGAAATGGTTTGGGACGTGGCTTGTAAATTTACTCATCCTAAAAAGAATAAGGTATTTGACTAATTAAATATTTTATTCATCTTACTTTTTAAGAAGGTATTTCACTTGTCAAAAGTTTAAGAATAATGGCAAGAGTTTTAAAATACGGAAATTGTGCATTATAACAAACTATTAATTCAAAATAAATGTTATAGCTATAGTCAGTGGCGGAGATTTCCATTAAGAGGATTCGAAAAAAAAAGAGTAGTGCCCTAAGATTTGATCTTGGAACCTCTAGATGTGTTTTGAACTCCTCAACCACTAAACCAACCTTTAATCTTACAATCAAGACTCAAGAGGTTCAAAATCAATAAATAGACACAAAATTTTTTAAATTTACCTTAAATATATAACGTAATTTCAATTCGCAGCAAACTTCTTGTCCTTCGCCTCCTCCCCTCTCTGAAATCTCCCTCGACGCTCTCCTCTTTTTTAGCCTCTCTCGCTTGCCTCTCACACCATATACAAACACAAATGTATAATTTGT
Source organism: Solanum stenotomum (assembly GCF_019186545.1). NCBI lineage: Eukaryota > Viridiplantae > Streptophyta > Magnoliopsida > Solanales > Solanaceae > Solanum > Solanum stenotomum. The sequence continues at coordinate 15,662,866 of NC_064283.1, read as the reverse complement.
GTTCGTGTTTGTATAAAGCAAGAGACTGTATATACAAATACAAATACATATCTCTCCGTCCAATACACTTATAAGTATAAAAATACAAATCTTTCCCTCCCCAGTTCTCTTTTGCCTTTCTCTCTCCCTCGCTTTATACAAACACAAATTATATAAAATACAATGTATAATTTTATTGGTATAAAGCGAGAGAGATTTGATATACAAATACAAATATTTTAACTCGATTCAATTGTATACGAATTCAAATTTTATGTAGATATACAAACACAATCATTTATACATATACATAGAAGTTACATACATACAATTATCTAACCGGTATACATACACAATTCACCTCTATCCACTCTCTACCCTCTCTCGCTCGCCTCTTTCCTCCCTCTCCCAATCTCGCTCGCCACTCTAGCCTGAGTACATATACATATACAAACACAATTTTCATACAAATCGGCGCAAATTTTATACAAATCGCCACTATTTATACAAATCAGATGCTACATAGCAAACATAATTTGACTATGGAGCGCAAATAGCAAAACTATAGCTATAGAGCACTGATATAATTTTAATATTTGTTATTCCTAAAATTTACTCTTTAAAATATATGTTTTGTTCTTAGGATGACTCAGTTGGTTTGGAGGGTGGTTATCCACACGGATGACCCGAGATCGATCCCTCCTCAATGCCTTCTGAGTCGAGCCTGTCGCATAGGGCTTGCCTAGTGCAATTTACATTACACAGTGGGGGATTTACCCAGTGCACACAGAGAGCTCACCCAAAGGGCAGAGATTATGGCAGAAGTTATAGCGGTTGCGGGCTGTGGGTTATCCTGGGGTTCCAAAAAAAAAACATATGCTCTAAAAATAACATAAGTGTTTCATTGTACCATTTAAAAACAAAAACAATTATCCTGTGTCAACTTTTCAGTGCGTGTTGATAAACATAAAAAAAAAAACAATATAAAATTACATCCAATTAGTTTTAATTAATTTTCTCTGCTCCAATACGGGTAAAAGGGTTCATCTTCAATAAAGTTAAAAAAAATTATTTCATAGTTAATAATACTACTAAAAACTACTAAAATATAGTAAATTCCGTCGGTTTGTCAATAATTTCTTTTAAAAGAAAACTGTTGGATTTTAGAAAATCAACTTCTGTTGGACAAAATGATAATCACTCAGGATAATGTCCAAACTAAATAGCAATAGGAAGAGAGTAATAATGATACCAAATATTAAAATTGGGTAAATATGATACTCGAATAAGTAATACAATAATATTGAAGAAAAACTTGATAGTGTCAAAAGACTACTACTCAACACTCTTTTATTTCTTACAATTCATAATAATATTACTTCTACACTATTTTCTCACAAACTATAAAATAGTTTCTGGATTACTCTCACTACTATCTATTGCTTCTCTATTTTAATGTGTTTTGAAGTTGATGTCCTTTTTTATAGAGTAGAATCATTCATGATGATGTAGACAGTGACATCAATGACCATAAGAAAATTAAACTTAGGTAGAATATTTCTTCTACCACTTATCCGCAAAGTGATATAATTTTGACAAAATTACAAAAGTCATGCAACAAAAGTGGACCAATAATTTCATCAATTTGCAGTAATTGAAGAGTAATGTTATTGGCCTATTGCTGCAAAGGACGACTTCAAAAAAATAAAAAAAAAATAAAATAAAAATAAATATATATATATATATATATATATTTTTTTTTTTTTTATTTTTATTTTTTTGAAGTCGTATATATATATATATATATATATATATATCCCACACTTTCATCAGTTATTTTTTGCACAAATAAGAAAAAACGAAGGACGTCCATCATTTTTTATTTTGTACAAAAACGGAAGGATATCCATCTATTTTTAAAATGTAAAAAAACAATTGAAGAATACAAACAAAAATAATAAAAGCATAAAAAATTGTATTTTGTGTGTCCGTCATTTTTATTTTGTACGAAAATTGACCGGGCGCCCATCTATTTTTAAAATGTAAAACTACAGTTTTAGAATACAAATGAAAATACTAAAAGCATAAAAATTGTATTCTGTGCCCTTCGTTTTTTATTTTGTTCAAAAATTAACAAATGCCCATCGATTTTTAAAGTGCGAACTACCGTTTAAGAATATAAATAAAAATAATAAAAGCCTATAATTATTGTATTTTGTATTTACATGGTACATAAAAAAAAAGAATTAAGAATCAAACTTGAACACTATTTGAAATAAAGCATACCTTCATGAAAAATGTGGATTTAAATGAATTGCCTATATATTTGACCTTTTTAAGACTAGCATGGTCCTTGAGCCTCCTCCCTTATTTATTTTGTATCAAACTTTATTAATACTACCATCATTTTTCTTTTTCTCATTAATATTTCCTCCATCATGACTTCAATTTGGCTAGTAGCTCTTGCATTAGTTGCAATAATATTCCTTGTGAAAGAATTCATGAAGAGAAAAAAACTTCCTCCTGGTCCAATAGGGCTTCCACTTCTTGGAAATCTTCATATGTTTGGTGAAAATCTTCACCAAGATCTTTATAAAATAGCCAAGAAATATGGTCCAATAATGACCATATATTTTGGTCTTGTTCCTACTATTATTGCTTCCTCTCCTCATGCAGCACAACAATTCTTAAAACACCATGACCAAATTTTTGCTAGTAGACCATACCATGCAGCATGTTATTACATTTTTTATAAACAAAGAAATTTGATCATGGGAAAGTACGGACCTTATTGGAGACATATGCGTAAATTATGCACTCAACAATTGTTAAGCAATGTCAAGATCAATTCATTTCAATCTATGAGGAAACAAGAGCTTCAAATTCTTGTGAATTTCCTCGAAAAAGCAGCTTCAAATCGCGATGTGGTTGATCTTAGCGCTAAACTTGCATCTCTTAGCGCTAACATGGCTTGTCTTATGGTAATTGGAAAGAAATATAACAATGTAGATGGGGATTTCAAAGATATGGTCAAAGAGACGTCGCGTATGGCAGCAACGCCAAATCTTGCTGAATTATTTCCCTTTCTTCGTTTTATTGATTTCCAGGGATCGATTCATCGTATGAAACAAATAGCTAAGAGTTGTGATGAATTCTTGGAGAATGTTATTGATGAACATGCTCGACAATATTCGAGTGACCAGTCGAAAACTAGTACGGATATGGTTGATACATTGATGGAAATTATGCAATCTGGAGAAGCTGAATTCGAGTTTGATCGCAGGCATGTCAAAGCTATTTTGTTGGTAATGTCATATCAAACTTCTTGAGAGTTCAAAGTGTTTATTTTATATCACTTTTTTGTTCTACATGGCATCCTACATGTAATTTTTTGTTCTACGTGGTATCCTACGTGTATTTTGTCACGTAGGACTTATGTGTCTAATTGTTCAACTTTATACAAGTTTAAGTGTCTATTTGTGCATACCCAAAGTTGGAGGGTATAAATGTGAAATAAAGTCAAGTTAAAGGGCTTATTTATGTATTATGTCTTTTCACAATCACTAAATATATTTTTTCAATATACAGGACTTGTTGGTAGCTTCAATGGATACTTCATCAACATCAATTGAATGGATTTTATCAGAACTTTTCAGACATCCTAATGTAATGAAGAAACTTCAAAGTGAGTTGGATTATGTAGTTGGCCAAAAGGGGATTGTAGAAGAAAAAGACCTAGAAAACCTAGATTACTTAAACATGGTCATAAAAGAAGGATTTAGGCTCCATCCAGTTGCACCCTTATTACTTCCACATGAGTCAATTGAAGATTGCACACTTGATGGATTTCACATACCTAAAGGATCTCGAGTTTTGGTTAATGTTTGGGCAATCCGAAGAGATCCAGATGTTTGGCATGAGCCTAAAAAGTTCATACCAGAGTGGTTTGTTGAAAGTACTATTGATGTTCGAGGACAAAATTTTCAACTTTTACCATTTGGTTTTGGCAGAAGAAGTTGTCTTGGTTTACAGTTAGGGCTTACCATTGTTCGTTTGGTGGTAGCTCAATTAGTTCACTCCTTCGATTGGGAGTTTCCAAATGGTATGATGTCAAATGATATTAACATGACTGAGAAATTTGGTTTGGTAACAGCTAGAGCTCTATCTCTAATGGCTATTCCTATTTATCGATTGCATAATAAGTAAATGCACATGTGAAAATAAGTCAAATAGTCACACTATCTCTAATGGCTATTCCTATTTATCGAGTAAAATGAAGTATCTATTTTTCGTATTTTCAGTTTAAGTGTATGTGTGGAAACATTATTATATTGTACAACTTGTTAGTTTCATTTTAGTTTTGAAATTCAATAATCTCTTGCTAAGAAAATAATGACAGTATTCTTCCTCTTCTAAGGGATATATTATCGTTCAATAATGATTTCCTTAAATATATTAAAACACATCTAGCTAAAAATATTGTTATTAATAATCTCTTTTTATACTAAACATCAGACGTAAAATATGATTAGTGTTTCTCTAATAGGTGATGTTTTAGAAAGACAAATTGGAACTCACAGAGATAAAGTCTTATATCATGTGTTGAGCTGTTCATGACTTGATTTGGATCGGTTTTTGGCTAAAATTACAATCAACTTAATTTATTTGGCTTTTTAATTAGGAAAACGAATCAAAATCAAATATAATTCATATTAATAGATTTGGTTGTATTCGATTTGGTTTGATTTTTTCATAAACATAATAGTGTTTCTCTTTTATATATATATAGCAAGAGATGTTTTTATGCTTTTATGAAATAAAAAATAAAAAATAAAGTAAATGTGCATGGAAGATTTCTCATTGGTTTTGTTTCACTAACCGAAACCATTTCTCATCGGCTTAAATCACTAGCCGGAACCATTTCCTATTGACTTCATATCATTTCATTAGCCGGAACCATTTTTGTCACACCCCGAGCCTATTCCCTGAATGTGATCGGCACTCGAGAACCATTGTTGGCCCGAAGCGAACCCTTGGTCTGGCTCAATACTCAGCGGAAGACTTACTCAACGATAAGAGAACTTTAAAAGTAATGTCTCAAAATAACAGACTCATAAATGTATAAGAACATTCAACTAGCCAAAAGAAGGCAACTCGAGTCTCAAACATCAACAATGGAAATGAAAAAGACTCATGAACTACACTTGTCTATCTATGAAGCCCCTAATACTATGAGGGGTGTTGGGACAAGACCCCAGATCATCCTAACAAACTGATATAACAGAAATAAATGAGGGATCCTCCAGAAGCAAGGAGGCCACCAAACAACTCTGGGACTACAAGTGGTATCAACGAAGCGCCTGTTGATGACCCTGGTTACTTGTTTCTGCGCATCATGAAATATGCAGACCAAATGGCGTCAGTACATGAAATGTACGAGCATGCAAAGAGAAATCTAAAACATGACATAGGCTTGAACTGGAACTGAAGAAACATACTCACCTGATCTCAGCTCAAAGGTACTCAAACTCGAAAATACTCAACTCAGTTCAACATAAAAGCAACAATAGAGATGCATTATAAAGAAAGCTTTTAAAACAGTTGATAGCAAGCATTATGATCAACACATAACCTTTTCATTTCAACCCCTTTTTATTCATGAAGATTTATTAAGTGAATAATTAACCATTCACCTCATTCTCATTACTCTCAACATACACACAATGAAGGGAATACACGAATTATAGTATATTACATGATCTAGGAGATCACTTACCTTAAATCGATCAACTAGTCACTCCAAGACTTGAGTCTCCCCCTTCCGATCAATGTCCAAAGCCATACAATCAAATCAATCAAGTATTCATATATAATACATTTCCAGAAACAACAATACACAACTTATATACTTTTTAAAATGGGTCAATCACAAAACCCAATTCCGAAAATCAACGCTTGAAAATGTTACTTAAGGCCTTAATTAGGAACTCATTGCTCAAAATCATTTCAAAAAATGCCTCAAAATAAGTTCACAATCCTCATTTTAGTTTAGAACTTGAGTTCTTGAAAAATCTTGTCATTTGCCAATAAATTCTCAAATTTTGATGTTATAATCGATAAATAATCAAAGGGAAATGAAGTTTTAGGATCACAAAAGTTTACCCAAACGATTTAGCACAAGAAATCCTTTCGAAAATCGCCTCCAAGGGTTTAGCAAGCTCAAAAATGAAAAAATGACGCTCAAAACCTGAAATTTGCAGGTCAAAACCACTCTATGATGTAACAAAAACGACCTTGGATTCGCTAAATGTGAACCCCGTGAAAGTGGGGACCTTTGTTTTCGCAAACATCGCGATCGCAACCCATGGTTCGCTTAAGCGAACCCTGCCTAACTGAGGCCCTTCGCTTTCGCGACTAGGGTCTCTCTTTCGCGAACATTGCGATCGCAAGGCACCCTTCATGAAAGTGAAGCACACCAGCATTAGAAAAATCAGCTTTCAAAATATCGAAAGAACCCTCAAGATTCATTTAGATACCCATACACATGAACAACATATGCAAATCAATTATACTCAATGTTTCAAACTCAATGGAATTGTCAAAACACAAATCTGAGGACTCCTTGACCTGATATCCATGAAAATCACAGAAAATTAACACAACGTCTAAAAAGGCTAAAACAGGTTTGAGACCTATCAAAAATCAACCAAGACCTCCCCTAGACTTAAAATCATCCCCCAAATCTAACGAAACTCTCGAAATTCTAATCCGAGCAACCGAACCCCGAATGTTAATCAAAGTCAACCCAAAGGCTAAATTTTCAACAATTTCTAACTTAGGATCTCAAATCCTCAAAAAGGCTCCGAATTTGAAATCAACAACTCTCACTAATTAGATTCCACAATTTGGGACTGATGGAATCTGCGGAATTCCATATTCCAAAACTTGAAACTCCAAAAGACACTGAAAACCTCTTTCTAACAATATTAACCTTTCAAACTCAAATCTTACCAAATTCTCAACTTTAAACTCAAAGTTTGAAATCAATTTTCAAAACTCAACAAAAACAACTCGCGGTCAATATCAGGAGGGAAAACGGTAAGTTCACACAACTTTCCCAAAATGACTGACCGATCATTACATTTGTGTTTTAAGATAATGCAAGATTTAAGTGATCAAGAACAATATATTCGAAATTTATTTGACAAGCACAATTGAAAATATTCAAGGTGATCATCGAGCTCGCTTGAATGCTTATGAGTTCTAACAATGGTTTTCGTAAGTATATACAAACAAGTAAGATAAATTTATCAAGAGATTTTTTTATCTTGTTCATATCAAATATACATCTGCAAATTCATTGAAAGAAGCAATCCATTCTTTGCTTTTAGATCATTTTTGAGTCAATTTCAATTATGGAGATAAAAGTATGATGGAGCTAAAAACATGCGAGGAGGAGGGCTTAATAGTGTCATAAAATTTCAATTCAGAAATATCATTATCTGATACATTACATACATTGTTTTGCTCATCAAATCCAATTGATTTGTAGTTGTTGTGAAGAAACATCATGACGTGAATAGTTTTTTGACATTTTTTCAATGCTTTACATATCGTCGGAGGGTTTTTTTAAGCGCAGGGAGATATTGTGAAACAATCAAGCTGAAAATTAGAGGAATTACTAGGGGAATGAATTCAATCAGAAACTTGAACTTCAAAGGTACATAGCTTTATTTTGTTATTCTCATCAATTATTTTTGTACTTGAAGTTCTTGAAAATAAGGGGGCAAATTATCATGAGCAATCAACGACAAAAAGTCTAGTGCAATACAATAAATCAAGTATGTATCTACATGTTGCATTTGATATTGAACTTTTTTATAATTACATATGATTTGAATATGGCTCTGCACGAAAAAATAAGATATTGTTAGTGCTACAAAATTTATTGATTTCACAAAATTTTTTTTATAGTTAATGAGGGAATCAAAATATATAAAAATCTTTGATAGAAGACATTCCTCTATTTTTTGACGAAAAAAGGGTATTATGATCCCTAAAATGAATGAGAAATATGATCTTGAAAAGTCGAAGCGTAAGAGCTTAACAATATATTCTCACCATTTGTGTCTGAAAGTGTTTTTTGTTGTTTTTGATTTATAACTTTCAGAGCTTAACAATTGCTATAATGAAGTGAATATTGAACTACTTTTTGGTATGACTAGTTTGAGTCACGAGAATTCTTTTATAAATTATGCTAAAAATAAGATCGCAGAACATTTTACGTATTTTTCAGATGAACTTAATATCTCCACCCTTGAAGAACTTAGTTTTGATCTTGACAATTATATTCATTATTTGAGGAAAGTGTTAGGACCAAAATAAACAGGTGTTATGTGGAATCTAGCAAAGCAAACCTCGAAAGACCATAAGTAATAAGACAAATGAGAAAAATACCAAAAGACACAAAGATTTAATGTAGTTTGGTCAATCGACCTACATCCACAATAGAGATGATCAATTCATTATATAAATATGAGAGTACAAAATATAGAGAGAAACAACTTCAACCAATTCACTCGGGATTCATGGGAGGTTCACACAAGTGATAACGTATCACTTGTNCCCCCCCCCCCCCCCCCCCAAACAAAAACTCTCAAAGCCCCTAGGACTACATTATGAATGTTGATTAAGTTAGAAGAAACAAGTATATATATATTTATAGAGTCCTAAACCTTTTCCAACAAGAAAAAGACTAGTCAAATCTTAAACTTTTTCCTAAAAGGAAAACCTATTTATGGTAAGAAACTCAGGGCAAATAAAACCCAACAAAAAGGAAAAAATGCTTTCTCAAATTTGAAAGGACTTGGAGATCTTTCAATTACATTGACAAACAAATGTGCAAAAGACATATGATAACTTATTTATCTACTTGTGAAGTTAAGCTTTGTATAACATATGCATATTACAACAGTAGAAAGAGTTTTTTCCTCAATAAATTTCATAAAAAATGACCTGCGAAGTAGAATTGGCAATGACTTTTTAAATGATTGATAAGTTTGTTATATATTAAGGGTGAGGTATTTGAAAGTATAACTAATAATGCGATCATTGATTTTTTTTCAAAATACGACTATTCGTCGAGTGCGTACTTGTTTGTTAATTTGACAATTGTTACATTTAGTTTGAGATCATTATCCTATTTTAAATTCTGAATTTATAAACATCAAATTCTTATTCCACCTCATTCTGCATTCAGCGTATTTTTATTTTAAAATTACAAAATTCAAAAAGTTTATTTACTTTCTCAAATTTTATGTCAAATAAAACTCATACGAACAAATTCTCACTTGTATACGTAGACGTTGTTCGGATGATTTGATAGTGTTACAAATTTTTGGTATGTATAATTTGAACTTGAAATATTAACACATTTTTAATATGTTATACACACCTCTTGTAATTAGATTTGCGTAAAAATGGTGCATTGGACAACGGAGAGATACAAGATTTTGGTGCCTCCAGAGACATCCACATACATGTATCTTATCTCAAAATACATGAAGTTAAAATTAGGTGTAATTTATTCTAAATACATTGTATTCAAGTGAATTCATATATATCTGCATACATAACAAATCACATTTGTCACTCTCCAATATATCTGGTATCCCAGATACATGTGAATCACACCATGTATCTAGTGTGATTCTCATGTGTCTAGAATACATGACTATCTCGCTCGCTTCTTTGCCCATCTGCTTGCATCTTTTTCTATTTTAATGTATCTGATAATAAATATACATGTATCTGGATGTATTTTCCTCAATATATATAATAGAAAACTCTTAATTAGTGGTACTAATTATTTGAAAATATAAATAGAATTGGTATGTATAGAGTATAGAGTATGGGTGTATATCTAATAAAATGGTTATTTCATATATATATACTAGAAGGGCATGCACGGGCCCAACAACAGATTTTTACATTTAATGGTTAGTAAAAAACGGGGAAATGACTACAACAGACATTTAAGAAGAAGTTGTATAGGTGGAAACAGTGCAAAAAAATATACCACAAGTACCACAATCTATTACACTGTATCTTATTCATAGTTTGAAAATGAAATACTATCATAATACCATTCACTTAAATCCATAAGCCACCCTTACGCTTCAATTGGCTTCATGACATGAGCAAAATCCAACTGTCTTATCCAGAGAATGATTCGAGCAAAATCTATCAAAAAAGAGGTTAAGTCAATTTGCCAATGCAAGTAAAGTAAAGAAAGAATATGAGATTGTAACATAATTGATCTCTCTTAAGGTCATAATAAATAAGCAACAAAGTGGAGATCAATCACTGCACCTACATAGCTCTCTCATCATCTTAAATTTAATGTAGTCAAGCCATAACTACAACACTGAAATTAAAGTAATAATGTTATTATTGCATAGCTAATGTTGCATGTAACAAAAATGGTACACGTGTTCATTTACCAATAAAAGAATGCCAAATTTATCATATAACTTTCTCAACGTCTTGGTACAAAAAAATTTACAATTATAAGATATGCAGTTTCCTACACGTGTACTAAAAAGATAAAAATAATGGGTTCACTTTGAATTATAGATTACATGTGTCTGTAATAGAAGAGCAAAGAAACCAGTAATCCAATAATATGCCCACGTTGACAATATACCTTACACTATTGTTACTTTAAAAGTACAACTTATGTTGCTTTCAGTACAATTATTTGTAGCTGCGTTCGTCCTCATCCTTCTTGGCTTATCTAATAAGAGAATATAATAAATCAGAAGATCCAAGAAGAGCTAGAAGACATGTGATGATAGTATTTATTAAGCACAACAATGTCCTTGGTGGTCCATATATTAATTTTATAGAAGAGCTAGAAGACATGATGATGATTAAATTGAATGTTAGATAGTGACAAAACTAGAAGATCAAGCATCAATTAAATATACAACATATATATATGGCAAGATGGTTGCCATATTGTTCATATTCCTAATCATGTCTAGAGCAGAAAGGCATGTTTACTTTCTCATTGAGCAGCGGAGTTAAGAAATTTAGCGAAAAAAATGTAAAAAAATAATAATTCCCAGTTACATTATATTAAGAGTGCACAAAATTGAATATATGCTCATAGTAACTAAGTAATATATAATATATGTACGTCATATAATATTAGTACAAAAGTGTGCATAGGACCGATCACTCTTCCCAAAGATGGCTCCCCCATGGTCTCATTTGCTTGGCATTTGGTAAGAAAGAGGACACCAAATACCTTGCTTGATTCTAGGAAAGAATCTCTGCATTACTAATTTGTGTGTTATTAATTTTTGTACCAAACGGTCGCTTATAGTATAATTGACTAATGAGCAATTTCTGAATAAGAAACTTTAATGATACCACAACAATATACATATACTCTTATAGTATCATTGATTAATGAGTAATTTTTGAACGATAAACTTTAATGATACCAATACAATATATATATATATATATATATACTGATTTAATATCAGTTAAGAAAAATTATCAGCCTTAATGATATCAATATAGTATATGATACTAATTTATTTTAGTTAAGCGAAAAATATCAGCTTTAATGAATGAGGGTATGGGTTGTAGTTTTTTTTTTTTTTTAGAGAATGGGTATTTCTTGAATTACTTTGGATCAGGGAATGAACATGTAATTGTTTTGAGTGTGTAACATCTCGCAAATTGAAATAACTCGGAATAAGTTAAGAATTGGAAATAGTGATTTTTGGAAAAAATGAAAATCTGGAAATTTGCTTAAGTTAGGTTAAGAATGAGTTTTGGGTCAAATTTAAATGATCATAACTCCTAGCTCAGTATGAGTTAGGTGTGGTTCCAGGTATCGTAGGAAATATCTTGGAATAATCTTTCCAACGCCGCCGAGTTTGCACGATTCCGAATTCGTATGGGTGAGTTATGCCCATTGTAAGTTGGGATGTTCAAGTAATGAAAGTCTAAAACCAGATTTTGGAAGGGTATTTTAGTCTTTTCCTTACCCAATTGTTTTTGGGAGTTTAATTAGGGTAAAATCAGATTTTAGTCAGTTTAGAAAAGCTGAAGTTCACACTAGGGCTTGGAGAAAAGAGAAAAGACGAGAAAGGAGAAGAGAAATCAAGAATCGATCAAGAACGTTAGAATTTGGTTGTGGATTTCGCCAAGGTTCAATCCTACGAGATATGTGAGATCACATAGCATTGGGTTAGTTCACCCACACGCCAATCGTGATTCAATTCAGCAAAGTTATATTGATTTGAAAGTAAATTCTATGAGTTCTTGATGAAATTCGTTTGAAATCTTGTGGGTTCTTGTTGTTGAAGTTCCTTGTGTTTGATTCATGATTTTAGGTGTGATTTCGAGTAGAATCTGATGTATTTTGAGGGTTTAATCGATTCTAAGTGTTTGGGGAAAGAACCATTGGAGTTTAAAGGGTTTAGAGTTGAAAAACGAGCAAGAAAAATCGTCAAAACCTGGAGAAAAGGGTGGGGCGCATCGCCAGGTAGTGCGCCCCAAAATGTTTTCTGAAGTTTCACCCCAGGGGTGCCGCACCTACCAGCGTACTCCAACTTCAGTTCTGAAGTTTTGGGTTTGGAGCCCCGCGTTGCTCAGAGTGCCAGGGATGCCAAGCCTTCTACGTTTTTACTTCTTATTTACGTACTAGTTCCTTGGTAATGTACCTATGCTTTCTAGTTGATTCCAACACTCTAAGGTACGTCTAAACATCATGAAATCATCCATAAACATGAAATCATGAACCTTGAATCCATAATTCAATTCAAGGAAAGTTAAGAGTCAAGTCTAGAAGTTAAGAAGCAAGTCAAGAGAAGTTTATAAAGTTATCAAAATTCTTACGCAAACGTTTTAACTTTGTTTTAAGATTTAAAGTTCAAGTTAAGTAAAGAGTAAAGAGTAAAGATTGAAGTTCATTTCTTCAAAGAAATATATGGGGACTATGTATTCCCGAAGAGTTTAAAGTGTTTTCACATTTGAGAAAGAAAGGGAACATCGATTCCAAGAGAGCTTTTAAGCTAAGTTTTGAGTAATTATCTCAAACCGAAGAAAGAAGTTTGTTTTAAAAACATATGATCTAAGTATATTTTGGGAGTAGTATTGAGCCCCGATATAGGGATGCGAGTTTATATTAACACAAGTCTCCATAAACCATGTAGCCATCATCGGTAGTAAAGGATCATACTTTTTAGATAACTCCTTAAGTTTCTTTTTAGCATAGACTAGTGGATCCACTTAGTTAAGGCGTTCTATATGACGACAAAGTATAGGAAAATTCTGGCAGTGTGGGCAAGACGTTGTATCACCAATTAGGCTCATAGTGGTGGTTGTCTGTTAGAGAAACTCCCACAAAAACTATATTACTTTATTATATGAGTAAAGTTGAGTTTGTTATTGCATTTTCTTTAACGAACTAAGTTGTTGTCCACTATTTTCACAAGCTTTCTATATATTGCATGTGTTTTATTGCTTTATATTGCGTTAAGTTATTCAGGAGTTGAGTAAAGCCAAGGTAAGTGTTCCTTTTAAATTCTTTTCAAGCCTATGTTATGTTTAGCATTCCAACTCGCATACTCGTACATTCAATGTACTGATGCCAGTTGGCCTGCATCGTCTTATGATGCAGACGCAGGTGGAGGATCAACATCCAGTGCCTCGTTGACCAGGTTGAGCACTCAGAGTCAGTTGGTGAGCCTCCTTGCTTTTTGAAGGGCTCATTTTTACATTGCTTTCTAGTTTTCAGTTGTTAGGATGATCGGGGGTGTTGTCCCGACATCCCTCTTTGTTTTAGAGGCTTCATAGACAAATATTTATATTTCTTTAGTTTTATTCATTTCAGTTGTATACATTTAAGACTTGAGTTGTCATCTTGGCTAAGTTATTGCATGAGTTATGCTTCTTATGTTTAAGTCTTCCGCTGAGTAAGTAAGTCAGGCCAAGGGTTCGATTGGGGCAAGCATTGGTTCTCGAGTGCCAGTCCCGCCCAGAGTGTAGGCTCGGGGTGTGACAAACTTGATATTAGAGCACAGAGTTCAAAAGTTTTAGGGAGTCTATGAAGCTGTGTCTGTAGAGTCATAGTTATCGGTGTGAAGCGCGCCACATCTATAATTAGGAGGCTGCAACACTTAGGAAAATTTCTTATTTCTTTCATACTCATTTTATGCGTTAGAGTTTGATCTCTAAAAAGTTTCTTCTAATTCATGCTTGCACGTGTTTTCAGATAATTATGCTTCACGAAGAGCTGTAAGAGGTTGTCCTGCTATACGTAATGTTGATCAGGAGCAAGGGGTACCCAATGCACCTGAAGTGCAACCCCAAGGAGAAGTTACTAATGCTGAGTTCAGAGAAGCAATAAGGATGCTAAGTCAAGTTATGACTAACTAGGTTGGGCAACAAAGAGGAGCTCTACAAGAAGAGGCTGACACTTCGAGGATTCGTGAGTTCTTGAGGATGAACCCTCAAAGTTTCACTGGTTCAAACACTACTAAGGATCTAGAGAAATTTATTGAGGAGCTGCAAAAGGTATTTGATGTCATGCATGTTGCTGATACTGAGAGGGTGAACCTAGCTGCATACTAAATGAAGGGTCGCTAGGATTTGGTTAGATCAATGAAAAAAGAACCGAGCTGAGGATGCACCACATGTGAGTTGGGCGTATTTTGAGAAGGCTTTCTTGGGGCATTTATTTCCCCGATAACTAAAAGAGGCTAAGGTACAAGAGTTTCTCACACTTAAGCAAGATTCCCTAAGTGTTCATGAGTATGGGTTGAAGTTCACCCAGCTATCCCGTTATGCTCCGGAGATGGTTGCAGATATGATGAGTAGAATGAGTTTGTTTGTGGCTGGGTTGTCCCGTCTATCAAGAAAAGAGGGTAGGGCAGCGATGCTAATTGGGGACATGGATATATTGAGGTTAATGGTATATGTGCAGCAGGTTGAGAAAGAGAAGTTAAGGGATAAAGAGGAGTTTAGAAACAAGAAGGATAAGATAGGGAATGAGTCCGGGCTTCAGCAAAAGCAAAAAGGGTCTGCTCCATCATCTGCTAGTGCACCTGCACCCAGAAACAAAGGTGAGTATAATAGCCAGAATTCTCAGCATTTCAGAGCTAGACCTGCACAGTCTCAGGGTAGTGTGGCACAAGGAGGTAACTGGGCTCCTTCATGTGATAAGTGTGGTAGAACCCACCCGGGTAAGTGTCGCGATGGCTCCACAAGTTGTTTCAAGTGTGGACAAGAGGGTCACTTCATGAAAGAGTGCCTTAAGAACCGGCAAAGTAGTGAAAATCAGGTCAATAAGGCCTAATCTTCATCAATTGCTCCACCAGACAGGGCTGCACCTAAAGGAGCTACTTCCGGTACTGGCGGAGGAGCAATCCATCTCTACGCGATCACTAGTCTCCAAGAGCAAGACAACTCTCCAAATGTTGTCACTGGTATGATCAAAGTCTTTAATTTTGATGTTTATGCTTTGCTAGACCCAGGAGCAAGTTTATATTTTGTAACCCCTTATGTTGCAAATAAGTTTGATGTTCTTTTTGAGAAACTCTGTGAACCCTTTTGTATTTCTACACCTATTGGGGAGTCTATTCTAGCTGAGTGAGTTTATCGTGATTGTGTAGTTTCCATCAATCACAAAGACACCATAACTGATTTAATTGAGTTAGACATGGTAGATTTTGATGTCATTCTAAGTATGGACTGGCTTCATGCCTGTTATGCCTCCATTGATTGTAGAACTCGAGTTGTTAAATTCCAAATTCCTAATGAGCCAGTCTTAGAGTGGAAAAGTAGTTCAACAGTGCCTAAGGGTCGTTTCATTTCGTACCTTAAGGCGAGAAAGTTAGTTTCTAAGGGTTGTGTCTATCACTTAGTCCGAATTAATGACTCTAGTGTTGAGATACCTCCCATTCAGTCAGTTCCTATAGTAAAAGAGTTTCTAGAAGTCTTTCCAGATGATCTACCTGGAGTTCCTCTTGAGAGAGAAATAGACTTCGACATAGACATTCTTACTGATACTCATCCTATCTCTATTCTTCCATATATAATGGCACCAACAGAGTTGAAAAAGCTTAAATAGTTGAAAGATTTCCTTTATAAGGATTTCATTCGACCAAGTGTCTCACCTTGGGGCTCTCCGGTCTTATTTGTGAGAAAGAAAGATAGTTCCCTTAGGATGTGTATAGATTACCGCCAATTGAACAAGGTTACCATCAAGAACAAGTATCCTCTTCTGAGAATTGATGATATTTTCGATCAACTTCAAGGTGTTTCTTGTTTTTCTAAGATTGACCTCAGATCTGGCTACCATAAGTTGAAAGTAAGGGAGTGTGATATTCCCAAGACAACATTATATTCAAGACCCGTTATGGTCATTATGGGTTTCAGGTCATGTCGTTCAATTTAACCATTGCACCTGTAGAGTTCATGGACCTTATGAATAGAGTATTCAAGCCTTATTTAGATATGTTTGTTATCGTATTCATTGATGACATTCTAATCTACTCGAGGAATGAGGAAGATCATGCTAGCCATCTCAAAATAGTTCTTCAGACTTTGAAAGATAAGGAATTATATGCTAAGTTCTCTAAATGTGAGTTTTGTCTTAAGTTTGTGGCATTCTTGGGCCACATAGTTTCGATAATAGAATTAGAGTTGATACCCAAAATATAAAGGTAGTGCAGAATTGGCCTAGACCCACATCTCCAACTGATGTTAGGAGTTTCTTGGGTTTGGTTGGCTATTATAGAAGGTTCGTAGAAGGGTATTAATCTATTTCATCCATTTTGATCAAATTAACTCAAAAGACAGTGAAGTTTCAATGGTCTAAAGCTTGTGAGAAAAACTTTCTGGAATAGAAAAAGAGGTTGACTACGGCCCAATATTGACCTTACCATAAGGTACTCAAGGTTTTGTGGTGTATTGTGATGCATCTAGAGTTGGTTTGGGTTGCGTGTTAATGCGGAATGGCAAAGTTATAGCTTATGCCTCCAGACAGTTGAAAGTTCATGAGAAGAACTACCCAACCCATGACTTAGAGGAGGCTGCTATAGTATTTGCTTTGAATACATGACATCATTATTTGTATGGTGTCCATGCTGATGTATTCACTGATTACAAGAGTCTTGAGTATGTGTTTACTTAGAAAGAGATTAACCTCAGACAAATGAGGTGGTTAGAATTACTCAAGGAATATGATATGAGTATTCTTTATCACCCAAGTAAAGCTAATGTTGTTGTTGATGCTTTAAACAGGTTGTCTATGGGTAGTACCGCCCATGTTGAGGAAGAAAAGATAAAGTTAGTGAAAGATGTGCATAGACTTGCACGCTTAGGGGTCCGACTAATGGATTCCACGGAAAGAGGAATAATGGTGATGAATGGGGCAGAATCATCATTAGTGTCAGAAGTAAAAGAGAAGCAAGACCAAGATCCTATTTTGCTTGAATTAAAGGCAAATGTTCAGAGGCAAAAAGTATTGTCTTTGAACAAGGGGGAGATAGTGTGTTGATGTATCAAGGCATATTGTGTGTGCCAAGGGTGGATGAACTCCAAAAGAGGATCATGGAGGAAGCTCATAGCTCCAGATATTTCATTCATCCGGGTTCCACAAAGATGTATTGCAATTTGAGAGAAGTTTATTGGTGGAGTAGTATGAAGAAGGGCATTGTAGAATTTGTTGCTAAGTGCCCGAATTGCCAATAAGTTAAAGTAGAGCATCAAAGGCCTAGTGGTATGGCTCAGAATATAAAACTTTTGGAATGGAAATGAGAGATGATTAATATGGATTTCATCACAAGTTTACCAAGGTCTCGCAGGCAGCATGATTCTATTTGGGTGATTGTCAATAAAATGACCAAATCAGCCCACTTTTTGCCGGTAAAGACTACCCATTCAGTAGAAGATTATGCTAAGGTGTAAATTGAAGAGGTGGTAAAACTTCATGGGGTTCCAGTCTCCATTATTTCAGACAGAGATGTGCAATTTGTTGTACGATTTTGGAAGTCATTCCAAAAAGGCTTGGGTTCAAAGGTGAACTTAAGTACTGCTTTTCACCCTCAGACAGATAGGAAAGCAAGGTGCACTATTCAGACCTTATAGGATATGTTGAGGGCTTGTGTGATTGATTTCAATGGTAATTAGGATGATCACCTACCTCTCATTGAGTTTGATTACAACAATAGTTGCCACTCTAGCATCCAAATAGCTCCTTATGAAGTTCTTTATGGGAGAAGATATAGATCTCATATTGGATGGTTTGAATTTGGTGAAGTATGGTTGATAGGACCAAATTTAGTTTATCTAGCTATAGAGAAGGTGAAAGTGATTCAAGAGAGGTTGAAAACGGTGCAGAGTCGTCAGAAATCCTACACTGATGTTAGGAGAATGGAGTTAGAATTTGAAGTAGATGATTGAGTGTATTTGAAAGTTTCACCCATGAAAGGTGTTATGAGATTTGGTAAGAAGGGCAAACTTAGTTCCCGGTATATTGGCCCTTACAGAATATAGAAAAGGGTAGGTAATGTAGCTTATGAGTTGGAGCTACCATAAGAGTTAACAACGGTTCATCCGGTGTTTCACATCTCCATGTTGAAGAAGTGCATGGGTGATCCTTCATTGATCATACCAATCGAAGATATTGGTATCAAGGATAATTTGTCTTATGAGGAGAATCTTGTTCAGATTTTAGATCCCCAAGTTTGCAAGTTGAGGAAAAAAGAGATAGCATCAGTCAGGGTTCTTTGGAGGAACCAATTTGTTGAGGAAGCTACTTGAGAAGCTGAGAAGGATATGAAGAAGAGATATCCACATCTCTTCGAATCCGGAGAAATTCCAGATTAAGGTACTAATTCTTTTCTTAGTACTCTTTAATTTATGAGTTGGCATGTTGTTTTTGCATTTCTTGTTGGGTGTTTGATCTGAAATTTTGATATTACACCCTTAGCCTAGTAAGAGTAATCTCATTCGAGGAAGAATGTTCCCAAGGGGGAGATATTATAACATCACGCAAATTGAAATAACTAGGAATAAGTTAAGAATTGGAAATAGTGATTTTTGAAAATAATGAAAATTTGGAAATTTGCTTCAGTTAAGTTAAAAATGAGTTTTGGGTCAACTTCAAATGACCATAACTCCTAGTTCAGGATAATTTAGGTGTGGTCCCAGGTATCATAGGAAAGATCTTGGAATAATCTTTCCAACGCCGCTGAGTTTGCACGATTCCGAGTTCGTATGGGTGAGTTATGCCTATTGAAAGTTGGGTTGTTCAAGTAAGAAAAGTCTAAAACCGGATTTTGGAAGGGTATTTTAGTCTTTTCCTTACCCAATTGTTTTAATTCATTTCTAGGATTTTAATTGGGGTAAAATCAGATTTTCGTCAGTTTAGAAAAAAGTTGAAGTTCACGCTAGGGCTTGGAGAAAAGAAAGAGAGGAGAAAGGAGAAGAGAAATCAAGAATCGTCAAGAATGTTCGAGTTTGGTTGTGGATTTCGCCAAGGATTCAATCCTACGAGGTATGTGAGATCACATAGCGTTGGGTTAGTTCACCCACGCGCCAATCATGATTCAATTCAGCACAATTATATTGATTTGAAAGTAAATCCTATAAGTTCTTGATGAAATTCGTTTGAAATCTTATGGGTTCTTGTTGTTGAAGTTCCTTGAGTTTGATTCATGATTTTAGGTGTGATTTCGAGTAGAATCTGATGTATTTTGAGGGTTTAATCGATTCTTAGTGTCTGGGGAAAGAACCATTGGAGTTTAAAGGGTTTAGAGTTAAAAAACGAGCAAGAAAAATCGTCAAAACCTGGGGAAAGGGGTGGGGTGCCGCGCCAGCCAGCGCACCCCAAAATGTTTTCTAAAGTTTCACCTCTGGGCGCAGCGCCTACCAGCGCGCACCAACTTCAGTTTTGAAGTTTTGGGTCTGGCTCCCGACGCCGCTCAGAGCGCCGGGTGTTATGCCGTAATTTTCCTAACCTTTAGAAAAATCACTTTTGAAATGTTCCAAGTATAAAACAATTTCAGAAAAATACTTAGAAAAGAGTCGCCACTTAATTTTTTAAAGAAACTAAGAAAACTTATAATTTTCAAAGACTTAAACAGAAAAAATCATTTGAAAATGCCAAAGAGGGTTCGGGGTTCAATTAACACTTCGAGAAGGGTTTAAGCATTCGAAGTGTCCGCTAACATGCGGTTGACCTGCGACTTGACTTAAAATATATTTGACTATTGTTAGAAAAAATAATAATTTAACATAAAAATAATAACTTATAATATATTTGATTAACTTTTAGGAAACAATTAAATAAATGACACATTTTATATTATTTTACTTTTTTTTGAAAATGGGACCTTAATTGAACCATTTGAATTAAGGTGCAAGTGATTAGAAAATCAATAAAACTAGACTAATTAGAATTTATTTAGTTCATTTTAAAATAAATTAAACCAATTTAACACATTAAAGCATAAAAAATCATTTTAAATTAATTGAAGAATAAAAGTTTTGACTAACTTTTGAGCAAATGACTAAGTAAGCATTTATTTATAATAATTTACACTATTAGATTAATTTTGAGAAAATAGTTAAACAAAGAGCAATTTTTATTTTTTAAGAACATGGGACCTCAATTGAAATATTTGAATTATAGACAAGTAATCAGAATTTTGACGAAACTAAATTAGTTGGTTTCTATTCGAGTCATTTTTTGGTTTTAAAAAAAAAAAGTTTTGGCTAAAGATTATAAATGATAATGCAAGAGTTGATAAAATGAGATTCGTTAGAAATAAAACAACACATAGAAATAGTTTATCTTTTGGGGAAATCGATTAAGTTAATTAACAATTCTAAAGTTAGAGTTAATAAACAACAAACAATAAATAATTATAATTAAATAATTTAAGAGTAACGGAGAGAAGTTGAATTTGGGCCAAATTCGTTGCCACTTTTGGGGTTTAACCGAAACCCGTTTTTGGTATACAGCTGATGTATATCAGTGTATATCGGATGTATACAACCCATTTATTCACTTTCCGAGACCTGTACGTCAACTCCAAAGACTTGTTCTTCGATTTTTCAAGATTGATTGACTCGGTAAATAACTTTTGGGCCTCCGTGGCCCGGTTCGAAATGAAAAGGAGATGGATTTGAGTCCAACTTGGACCCCAACGAGTGAGTCAGCATGTGTAAAAGAGAGAANTAAAGAAATTAAGAAAACTTATAATTTTCAAAGATTTAAACAGAAAAAAATCATTTGAAAATACCAAAGAAGGTTCGGGGTTCAATTTACACTTCGAGAAGGGTTTAAGCATTCGAAGTGCCCGCTAACATGCGGTTGACCTGCGACTTGACTAAAATATATTTTTTGACTATTTTTAAGAAAATGGTTTAACATAAAAGAAAATATGATAATTTACAATATTTAGTTAACTTTGAGAAAGTAATTAAATAAGTGACACATTTTATTTTGAGTTTTTAGAGTAAAGGATTCAAAATGGAACAATTGACTCGAAATACAAGTGATTAGAATATTAATAAAACAAAATTAATTAGAATTTATTTTTATTCACTTTGAAATAATAATTTAAACCAATTTAATAAATTAAGGCATAAAAATCATTTTTTATTAATTGATCGACTAACCTTTTTGAGAAAAACGACTAAGTATATATTTTATATATATATATTTTTTTTTTATTTAATTGGAAAAGTTTTGACTAACATTTTAAAGTTTATTTAAGAAAAACATTTTAACTAAAAATAATAATTTTAGAATGAGTATAATATGAATAAGTGAAGAGGCGTTAAAACATATATCTTAAGAATAAAAGGTTTAACTTAATTAGAAAGTATAGTTTGATCAACATATTTGAAAAAATAAAATAAATATTAAAAGTTAACCAACACAAAGAAAATAACTTGTCTTTTGGGGAATCTAATTAAGTTAATTAAAAATTATAAAGTTAGAGTTAAACAACAAACAATAAATAATCACAATTAATTAATTAAAGAGTAAGGCGTAAATGAATTTGGGCCTCCTTTTGGGCCAAATCGCTGCCACTATTAGGCTTAACCCAATTCCCGTTTTTGGTATACAGCAGCTGTATATCGGTGTATATTGGTGTATACAGCCCTTTTTTCTGCGTTCCGAGACCTGTACGTCAGTTCCAAAGACTTGTTCTTCAATTTCTCAAGGTTGAATGACTCGATAAATAACTTTTGGGCCTCCGTGGCCCGGTTCGAAATGAGAAGGAGATGGATTTGAGTCCAACTTGGACTCCAACGAGAGAGTGAGCATGTGTAAAAGAGAGAAAAGAAAAGAATAAGTAGACATCTTATACAAGTAATTATGTCTAAATAACAATATGCTTTGCTATCAGACAAGATAGACATCCATAATTCCCAACTTATTAACAAACAAGTAAATGAGAACTCTTGATTTGAAATGGACACAAAACTTATCTTCATTTAAACTAAAGAAAAGACTAATGGAGAACTCTAAGGTATCATGTTATGATATACAAATAGAGATAACAGTTACATATAAATGAAAAAAAAAACTAAAGAAGATTGGTGAAAAAATTTCCAAAGAAGAGTATAGTTAAAACAATGTATCGACACAATTTTAATGAGATAAAATTCATCCAGAACAATGGGACAGAATCAGAAGGCTGCTGTTGTCAAACCAAAAGTTTCAACGAAATAAGTATCTAAAGGAAACTATAGTCCAGATTATGAAAGAAAGCTAAAATCAAACCGAGTCATTTCATGCTCAAATTATAAGTCAAAAGCTTCTACAACATATAAGGAAATGAGGTTTACAAACTTTTGAATTCAACTTAGTCACATTTTAATTGAACTGAACGAAATTGATTAACATAGATACGATAATCACTTAATAGCACGGGTTAAAGGAAAAGGGGAGGATGAAAGATCATTGCCATATAGAACAGTTTAGAAAAAAAAAAAAAGCAATAACACAAAGCCACTATTTTATGCACATTAATCACGACAAATAAAGTGTGGAGGAGCAGCGAGGATACTAGTTAAATAGAGGAAATGATACTTTTGTCAAATACGAAACAACAATCTTCCCAAAAGGGCAGAAATCTCAACCAAAAGAATAATTCGAGTTCACCCTACATTTAAATTGGAGAGCTTTTTCATATCAACAAGTTCTAAGTCTAAATTATTTCAATAGAATGGAAATTGTAGCCTACTATATTCAACAAACAAGCCAATACATTATATTAAGGCGGAAGTTGGAGGCATAAGAATATTAACAAAATAATTGGCTACAAACAGAGAAAGCTATACTTGAATAGTAAATAAGATTTTTTGCTTTAACTTTACTCAAAATACTTAAAGAGATCACATAAGAGACCAATATGCTATCACACATATGTTAGAAGCACTAAACCATTAATCCCAAAACCATACTAAGCATAAAATCAATCTAAGATGGCATAACAAGTAGTTGAAATTCAAATGGATATGAAAGGAAAACTTTGGATAGCCTACAAGCTTAAGAAAATAACAAACCACAAGAGTATATGCAGAAACCAGGAACAAGATTAACTTTTAAGTTGAATACATGCACACTTTCGAATTAAGACTAAGAAGATTCACAGATTTAGAACTCATTTCGAAGCAACACCCACTGAAATAGACTCGAAACTATGCCTAGACAAGTTACCAGCAACTTAGAACTTGAACCAATGTCGACTATGAAGAAGCGCAAACATGGACACCATCATGTCAAAGAAGAAATACTAAAAAAAAAATACAACTCTATAAACAGTAGCTTTATACAGAGAAATCGCACCAATGCACTTGACATTTCTTAGATGCATAAACACGAATTCAGACGCCTATTATCGAACAAATACGAGGGGTAAACCCAAGATAAACAATAATCTTTATGGATGATTCAAACGAGTAACCGGAACATAATCTAATAAGCTAAGTAGATTTGTGACTATACTAACAAAAGAAATAGAGGAACATTGTTCTAGATAATACTCGTAAACCAAATTCTAACCTGTAGAGACATAAAACAAAACTAAGAACACATAGAAGAACGACGAATTAGCAAAGCTAAGAAAGAATTTACCTCTTTTTGGGCAGCGACTGAGACGAGGACGAGCTTGAGAGCAACGATTCTTTTACCATGAACTTCGAATAGGGATGACAAACTAAGAAAATCCAAGTGTCGATCCTCTCGTATCTTAGATTCAAAAAGCTAAATATAAAATTTTCAAGTGTGTGAGTGAATATTGTCTCAAAACTAAACTCCAAAACCGTGTCAAAATCCAATTTCCAAACTTATTTTTTTCTCCCCCCAATCACTTTAATGTAAATGATTATTTATAGGGGAAGTTAGGGCGTTTGCGGGGGTGAAATCCGTTGAAAAATTCAAACAAAAATTTGAATTTTTTCTTCTCTTTTCGAAGCAACAGAGGGCTGTTGTGCAGGCCTGCGACTTCCGTGAAAAGGGGGAAAAAAGAGATGTGAGGGTGATGGATTAGGTTGCTAGGGTTATGGGTTCGCAGACGGGTGACAAAATTTTCAGATTTGTTGGATTTTTTGCAGAGGGATGGGCACTCTGTTCTTAGCGTCTGAAGAAGAACAAGATGTGTACAGGGGTAACGTATGTACTGCTGCACATATTGATGTTTGTACATTGTGTATGTATTGTATGTTGTATGTTGGGTTTGATGTGTTTGGGCCTGGGTTAGTGAAGGCTGCTAATTGGATTGGTTGGGAGGAAAATGGAAAGTGTTGGGTTGATGGGCTGCTAGGAAATTGAACCTAATGGGCTGCTGAAAATTGGCCCAAATAAGAAAAGGGGTTAGATCTTTTAAGAGATAAATATATTGAGTTTAATTTAGATGAATTAATATTAATTAATTAATGAGCTTTTTAATCTTAACGAAATATAATAATTTTCTATTATAAAATAATTAGTTTAATTAAAAACTAATTAACTCGAAACTATAACTTAAAGTCATAAAATATTTAACTAAAATGTAGAATCTTTGTGATGATTTTCAAATATTTATAAAATAACGTGATTGTAAAAAATATACATATTTATTATTTAAAATTATTAAAATTATTAAAATGATAATATTATTCTAAAAATAACTTGAAAGTATTTCATAAAATTTATTAATTCAAAATTATGATCCTTGCTAATAAAGTATTTAAAAATATAAAATCTTTTCGGGATGATTTTTGAATACTTATAAAATGCATTAATTATATACATAACTATATAAAACATAAATATATATTAAAGAAGTGACAAAACTATTTAAAATAACTTGCAAACTATGTTTATTTTATTTTATTTCTGAAATTTTTATAAAACTAATTATTTTAAATCGTTAGAAATTGAAGAAGCTCAATGATTAATTTATATTGTGGGGGTCCAAAATTGGGTGTCAACACCGGGGACGCCAGGTCTTCTACTTTTTCCCCCTTCTTTTCGTACTAGTTTCTTAGCAATGTATCTATGTTTTCTAGTTGATTCCGACACTCTAAGGTACATCTAAACATCATGAAATCATCCATAAACATGAATGAACCTTCAATCCATAATTCAATTCAAGTAAAAGTTAAGAATCAAGTCTAGTTAAGAAGCAAGTCAAGAGAAGTTCATAAAGTTTTCAAAAGTCTTTCGCAAATGTTTTAACTTTCTTTTAAGACTTAAAAGTCAAGTTAAGTAAAGAGTAAAGAGTAAAGAGTAAAGAGTAAAGATTGAAGTTCATTTCTTCAAAGAAGTATATGAGGACTATGTATTCCCAAAGAGTTTAAAATGTTTTCACATTTGAGAAAGAAAGAGAACATCGATTCCAAAAGAGCTTTTAAGCTATGTTTTGAGTAATTATCTCAAACCAAAGAAAGAAGTTTGTTTTAAAAACATATGAGCTAAGTATATTTTGGGAGTAGTATTGAGCACCGATATGGGGATGCGAGTTTATATTAACACAAGTCTCCATAAACCATGTAGTCATCATCCGTAGTAAATGATCATACTTTTTAGATAACTCCTTAAGTTTCTTTTTAGCATAGACTAGTGGATCCACTTAGTTAAGGCGTTCTATATGACGACAAAGTATAGGACAATTCTGGCAATGTGGGCAAGACGTTGTATCACCAATTAGGCTCATAGTGGTGGTTGTCGGTGAGAGAAACTCCCACAAAAACTATATTACTTTATTATATGAGTAAAGTTGAGTTTGTTATTGCATTTTCTTTAACGAACCAAGTTGTTGTCCACTGTTTTCATAAGCTTTCTATATATTGCATGTGTTTTATTGCTTTATATTGAGTTAGGTTATTCAGGAGTTGAGCAAAGCCAAGGTAAGTGTTCCTTTCAGATTCTTTTCATGCCTATGCTATGTTTAGCATTCCAACTCGCATACTCGTACATTCAATGTACTGATGCCAGTTGGCCTGCATCGTCTTATGATGTAGACACAGGTAATCAAGATCAGCATTTAGTGCCTCGTTGATCAGGTTGAGCACTCAGATTCGGTTGGTGAGCCTCCTTGCTTTCCGGATGGCTCCTTTTTACATTGCTTTCTAGTTTTCAGTTGTTAGAATGATCGGGGGTGTTGTCCCGACATCCCTCTTTGTTTTAGAGGCTTCATAGACATATAGTTATAGTTCTTTAGTCTTATTCATTTCAGTTGTATACGTTTAAGACTTGAGTTGCCATCTTGGCTAAGTTATTATTTTTTAAGTTATTGCATGAGTTATGTTTTTTATGTTTAAGTCTTCCGCTGAGTAAGCCAGGCCAAGGGTTAGCTTGGGGCCAGTAATGGTTCACGTGTGTCAGTCCCGCCCAGGGTATAGGCTTGGGGAGTGACAGAGTGTTATGGCCCATTTATGTACGTTTTCCTTAATTTTTGGGGTAAATTTAGGCTCAAATGTCATATCTTTCCTTGCACATAGTATCAGAGTTAGGTTCATCCCCATTTTTGGCTCCCAATCTAGCCTTCAGTTGGGCCAAGACTTGAAGGAGGTGTTAAAGTGATAATAAGTCTCACATTGATTAGAAAATGGACCGATAGTCTGTTTATATGAAATTGGGAAATCTCCCTAATAAACTAATTTTTGGGATTGAGTTAGGCACAAGTATCATATCTTCCTTGCAAAATATCTTCTTTTTCCTTTTTAAAGCAACTTTGGACCTTGCAAAATATCAATATTCCATTTAGAGGTATCAAAAATTAGCCCAACTATAGGTGACCCATCCAACCCATCCAAAATTTTAAGGGTTGGGCTCAAGATAATTTGAATTGGGTTTAATCTCAATTCTTTCAAGCCTTAACTCATTTTAAGAAAATCTTTAATTGAGTCTAATTTAATCTTCAATTTTCAATCCGTTTTAAGACTCTTTATTTGGATTGATGTAATGTATGTTCCTATAATTAAGGTATGAATCACTATCTATTTTATATCTTTTAGAATTTATCTATCCATTTGTAACTTCTTTTTTAAAATTTTATTGAGTTGAAATTCAAATTGTGGTTATAAAAGTTAAATAACTATATGTTAAAATTATGGGTTGGGTGGGTCATGACCCAACTCAATTTTTAGTCCATTTAAACCCAACCCATTTGAGCCCAAAGTAAACTTGGATGGGTCAAGACCCGACCCAATTTCTATTTCAACTCATTCTTATATCTCTAATTTCAACTCAACCCGCCTATTTAACACCCCTAATTTCATTAAATGAGATTTCTCAAAACCTGCATCAGCTTTGCGAAAATCAACTCTGATCATTTATTTACTATGGAATACTATGGGTCTATGACTAATTGCAAGTTAACTCTATTTTTACTAGTGTGCCTAACCTTTTTTTTTTTCAATTTATCTTGAAAATGAGATGTTAGACACCTTTAAATATCCATAACTATAATTTTCTTTTGAATTTAATTTAAACTAGGTAGAATTCAATGATTAAATCGAATATTAGTCTAAGTGAACATACAAAGTAATTGTAAATTAATTTATATATCCAAGTGAGATAAAGCGACTAGGCATGCTAATTAATTATTATAGAAGAAGAGAACTCCTAGTAAATATTTTATTCATTTTAATTTATTTATCTTATTTTCCTTTTAGTTTATTTTAAAAAGAATATTTCTTTATGACAACTTTTTAATTTAATTTTTCACCTGATAAGTTTAAGATTACAAGATTAAATGATATTGTTATATGTTCAACGTATGGATGACAATGGGGTTGGGTCATAATAGGTCAATATCCAACCCAACTCAAATTTGTTTGGGGTCAAAAGACTCAAAACGGATCATGTTGGTCATAAAACAACAAGACTCAAAATAGGTTTTTAAAAATATTCTGACAAGATTTTTCATGAATTAATATGCATTACATATCAACCAAATTTATAATGGATTGAAATGAGTAGAACTAATAAATAAGAAACCTAAATGGATTGGATGGACTGGATTTAATTTTACCTCTCCTAATTTTTTATTTTGTTGATGATAGTAATGTGATTCCCGTCACTAGATTGACATCTAATCTCATGAAAAATAAAAAAATAAAAAAATAAAAACTCACCACCCTAA
Source organism: Solanum stenotomum (assembly GCF_019186545.1). Lineage (NCBI taxonomy): Eukaryota > Viridiplantae > Streptophyta > Magnoliopsida > Solanales > Solanaceae > Solanum > Solanum stenotomum. Next base: position 15,634,208 of record NC_064283.1, on the reverse strand, counting down.
AGCATCAAACTATTATTAGAACTAGTATAAGTGCCGGCGCATTACGCGGATATTTTAAAATATTATAATATTTTAAATTAAAAATAACTACTTCTTATGTCCCAATTTATGTGGCACTTTTCATTTTTCGAGAGTCAAACAGTTTAAGTTTGTCTGGGAATTTGCACATGGAATCTTCAATTTTCTTGAAATGAAATTTATATATTTGTAAACTACGTAAAAAGTACTATAAGTCACAATAATTGATGATTCAAAATATTTAAAAGATCTATGAAAAATTTACGGTCAAAGATAAACTTGTTTGAATCTCGAAATCTGAAAAGTGCAACATAAAATGGGACGGAGAGAGTAATAAAATTTATTATGCATTTAGTAATGTATATTTTAAAAATAATGATACAAATTATTAACTTATTTATTTTTGCATATTAATTAAATTAATATGCATTTCTTAAATTGGTTATTCTTTCAAATCACAAAAGTTAACAATAATAAAATAATAATTAACAATAATTAAACAGCTAAATAAATTAAACAATGTAAATTAAAAACTTGATTTTAGTTGCATCCTCATAAATTATTTCAATTATCAAATAAGAAATGAAGAATATGTGGATCCCGAATTTGAAAAGTGGATACGGATGGTTTTAATAGCATAGAAGAGACGGAAAAAGTTTCATGTCATCCAAGCCTTTAATTTCCTACCTTTTTATATACCAAAAATTGGTGTGATACTATCCGAGTAACTCATAAAATGATGCATCTATAGCCTTTCCTTATGTATATTTAGACAAACACTCTTGAATGCTTCATTATTTGTGGCAGCAAAAAAGTCATAACGTCTTGGAGTTTACATGCCTTAGATCAAAGCATTTGATTGAGAAGGTGTCCAATTCAAAAAAAATTCATAAATTGTTGCATTTTCAGGTAGTATGCCGTTTGTGGTTAATATAAGTTAGAATCGTGATTTGGAATTATAAATAAGATAATCATGTAATCTAGATTACAGTTAAGAATTTTAATAGTTATTTTTAATATAAATAAATGTTTTTTTCAAGAATTAAATTCTTGATCAGTTACCTAAATTTGAGGCATCGTTGCAATTTTCGTAACTTAAAATTTAAAAAGTAATTGCAATTAAAAATTATTTTTAATTTGAATAGTTAATATTAAATATGTAAACTTCCAACAGAAAGAAGAAGAAGAAGAGTTCTAAGCGCGCATTAATTTAAGGTTGCACGTTTTTAGACTCCACCATGGAGAGTAATAATTTAAGCTTGCACATTTTTAGGACTCCAACTTGGAGAGTTAATATGCAGTTAGGAATATTTTAATTTTATTTTTTTCGTTATTATTTTTATTTTAATAATAAATATAATTTTTTGTTGGTGCTAAAACTGTTGGGATATATTATTAACCATGTAATTGTGTTATAGTATTTTTTATTTAATCCCTTGTAAAGATTTTTTATGTTATTTATTTAATATAATAAATTTTTGTTTAAATAGATCATTATGTATATATGTGTGTCCATTGCTTATATAGTAGACAATTTTGTGTATGGAGTATTTTAACTCATACACGAAAGATTAAAATTGTTGGTGCATATAAGTTATAAATTTATGTTCACGATCAAAGATGAAGTAGGACCAACATCTTGATGATCGTAGCACAAGATTAAATATAATTTGATCTTAATTATGAGAATGGTTAAATTCAACTTCTTGTGCCAGTACATTTTGTATGTATTGAACGGACCAATTAAAGACATTTGTTTATGTTCTGAATATTTATAAATAAATTCTCTAGTCCACTACATGTACTTATACTCTCAATCTTGATATAATTATTATGATCTATGTAATTTATTTTATTGTTTTAATCTATTAAAAGGTGAGACTTTTAGATGAGTCAATAAATTCCTAATAGATTAGATAATGACAAATTACATTAGTAAAATAATAATTAGTTGATAGAACCGTGTCTCGGACCCGAGTTGAAGACATCCCTTTATGGTTACTTATATGTTTTCACGTGAAAACCCTGCAGGTGGATTTTAGATCCGTCACGTGAAATAAGTTAAGTAAATATAATAAAGGATTAATTTAGTCAATGAATTAAATTTTCAGATAATTTTGATTTAATTGATTGGTGTCGGTAATTCTAACACGGGGGGTTAAATAAGATGTAGTGGTAGATTTCGAAATTAAATCGAGGAGTGCAATTACAGAATTTTAGTGGAATACTTTGTAATTTATTGCGATATGGTTAATTCGTTCATTTGAGAATTATTATCGTAGTTGGAAGCCACTATTAAATATATCTACGGTCCCTACTATGCCTGATTAATTGACCAAGTTTGAAAAGAAGGACAAATTAATTTTATTGTTGATATTCTTTAAAGGATGAATTATTTGAGAATTAAAGATTGAGTTAGTGACAAAAACTTTTGGCCTTAAATGGATGAAAACGTTTTTGTTCTTATTACAAAAACGTTTGGCCTTTAATGGATGAAAACGTTTTTATCTCAATTTATTCTCATGATCCTCTTGATTGCTAATTAAGCCTGAAATTTATTTGGACGTTTTTCCTATTCATGCTTGAGTTGGAAAACTAGATAAATAGGCTGGATGTGGCATGAATGAAACTATCTTTGAAAAACAAGTAATACTTGCCCACACAAGTAACTTGATAGTAACAGTCAATCAAGAAGTAGGAGAAGATCGTAGCTCTGGATCCTTGGCATCTGGATGACTTTTGTAGAAGTTTCAACAGGTTAATGTTCTTCTAAATTCGTTTATGTTATATTGTTTAGTGTATATGTATGATTTGTGATCCTGAATATAGCTTCCGTTGTGCATATTCTAACAAAAACATAATGATTTTTACCTCTCCTATTAAATATTGATAAAAGATTACGTGAATTTGTGTAGAATTTAGGTTTTAAATGGTATATAAAATGTTAAATTTCATTTATTAAAATTTTGTATATAGAAATAAGCATAAACACAGATTAATTTAACAATAGAAAACGAAAAATAGATATTAAAATTGTTGGCTATATTTTCTGGAAACTAACTGATTAGCAATTCAATTTTTTTTTTTGCTATTATTATTGCCACCTGAACTCTAATTTAAAGCATTTTATATTTTATGAGAAAAACACTTAATATCACTGATTAGCAATTTAAATGCAGCTTAAATACTTGGTTCTCATAAATAAAGATTAGCCAAAAAAAAACTTTTCCCTGTAGCACACTTCAAAAAAAAATTCCATACAAATATGAAATAACTTATCTATAAAAAAAATGTAATATCCTTCTTGAAATTATTTTTGTACAATTGAACTTCATCAATATATTATATCATATCATATCATATCTACTGATATATATTGTTAAGCAAAGGTAACTTCTATACTGATTTCACCCATGTAAAATGTTTATTTGAGTTTATTGTTAATTTACTCAAGTGTATGATGAAGAAATGAACATGATTATTATCTAAATGGCTTAATCTATCCATGAATCTGAATAAGAAAACGTCTGAACCTGTATAGAAAATATAAATATTTAAGAATTCATACAACGTAAAAATAACATAAGAGGTTAGAACAATTATATGAATCAATAACACATTACTGACTCTTTTAATAATTGAAATTTATATTAAACTACTGTGTCAAAGCTTCTTAGACTTATGATCCCTATACCCTTTGACACCGCATTCTTGCATATTAATTGCAAAGCCAACAAAGTTGTTGTCTCTGATCCTATGACTACAATTTGTTGAATAAAAATGAAAGAAAAGTAATAATAGATAAAAGAGGATTCAAACATGAAACAAATAAATAAAATAAAAAACAAACATGAGATTTATTATGAAAATGAAAATATCAAACAATTAATTGGCAAGTAAAATTATTATGAAAATCATATGAAAAAAGTGAAATTCAAAAAATTAATTGACAAGTTTATTATGCACGGTTGTATTTTACATAAGATTGACAATTGTTGTATAATGTTTTATTCTCATTATTATAACAATATACTATTTTTGAATTAGTTTCATCTATAGACCTTGCTTTAAATTCAAAATAGATCCCACATATCCTTGATTTACTTAACATGACTCGATTAAATATAAAGAAGTAATTAGAAGCACTCACATATACACCTAAGTTTGACTTTTTATTTTAATTTAAAAACTACTTTTTTTTTAAGCGAATTCAAACAGTGCCTAAGATATTTTGCATTTTTGTCTTGTAGTCTATCATTTTGCCTTCCATTTTCACCACAATTTCTCTTTTATCAGATAGTGCTACACCCTATAAGTAAAACTACAATTTCAACATTCAATTAGTACCAGAAAAAAGTGCTTCAAACTCCATGGCTTTTCTATGGGTAATAACTTTTGCACTAATTCCGCTGTTATTTCTTCTTATTCAACAACTTCAAAAAAAGTTCACTAACAAGAAACTTCCTCCAGGTCCAAGAGGCCTCCCTCTTATTGGAAATCTCCATATGTTTGGTGAAAATCTTCATCAAGATCTTGGAAAAATATCGAAAAAATATGGTCCCATAATGTCAATCCACTTTGGTCTTGTTCCTGTAATTGTTGCTTCATCACCTCATGCTGCAGAGCAATTCTTGAAAATTCATGATTTAATATTTGCTAGTAGACCTTCTAATGAAGTTGCAGAGACCGTTTTCTACAATCGTAGAAATCTTGTCTCGTCTAATTACGGACCTTACTGGAGAAACATGCGTAAATTATGCACTCTG
>NC_064283.1:15600522-15628094 GCF_019186545.1 Solanum stenotomum | reverse complement strand
TTTTTTGTTGTATAGGGTGTTTAATAGGTAGAATTTTTAGTTGAGGTGTTAAAGTGAAATATGCGGACAACTTTAAGTCGCCGCCTATGACTTAAGCCTATTTTTTATCTACCTACCAAACATCATATAAATTACAAAAATTCATACATAAATAATTAATTTCTTATCAAACTACGTCTGCTAAGTGGGTCACGTTCACAAATTTGAACGTGAAATTCATCTTTTCCAGATAGACAATCTGTTAGCATGAGTTTGGAAAAAGTAGTTAATGGGTAGATTTGTTTCTAATTATTTGAGATCAATTAGAATATCTTATGGATTGTGTAGGATATCTTTTGGGATTATAGTAGCATATTCATTGAAATTGTAAATATCTTACCATATCTTTGTAATTCTATATAATGTATAGTTGATACATAATGAAAGTATCTTTTTCACCCATTTTGAGATGGTATCAGAGCAAGATTTCTTTTCTTTATCCTAAGTCTATAATTCTATGATGGGTGAATCCTCTAAAAATACAAACATCATCCTAGAACCTATAGCCATTCCTTTTGGTGTAAAACTAAATGGAAATAATTATTCTCTTTGGTCTCAAGTTGTTGAGATGTTTGTTGCAAGTCGTGGAAAATTGGGATATTTATCAGGAACAGTTAAAAGCCTCTCGCTACTGATACCACTTATGAAAAATGGAGTATGGATAATGCTATTGTTAAAAGTTGGCTCGTCGGTGCCATGGAACCCGACATTATGAGCTTATTTGTACGTCTTCCGACGGCCAAGAGTATTTGGGACACCGTGTCTAAACATATTATGAAGGGCCTGATAGATCAGTTATTTATGAACTCTCTTGTCAAGCAATGCGTTCAACAATAGGGGAAAACAGTTTCTACATACTTTGCAAATTTATGCAAAATATGGAAGGACTGGATCATCGTAAGCCCATATCTTTCACACAACCTGATGTTGTCCAGGCTCGCCGGAAGGAAATTGAAAAAGAGCATGTGTATATCTTCTTGGCTGGTTTGGATGAGATTTATGATCGTGTCCGAAGTGATATTATTCGCGCAAACCCTTTTTCCAATCCAGAATTTGCTTTTGCTATGGTTCAAAGTGAAGAACAACGGAGGAACGCAATGCTAAATAATAATACAAATTCCAGGATGGATATGGCATCAAAGGTTTCTTTTGTCCAGAATCGAGATTGCCATTGATCAAAAGCTCGTAGCAATAGTGAAAGGGTTGTATTCATTGCGATAATCCCAAACATGTAGTTGAGAATTGTTTTAAGTTACATGGATATCTAGATTGGTGGGATGGTTCAATTGAAAAGTAGTCCAGGGAATAGAGAGATCGAAAGGATGGTGATAAAAATGATTGGGAAAGTTGCTGCTATGGTTTCAACTAGCACATCACTGTCAACTATCGAAACGACTTTGGTTTCAACTGAAATTGGTGATTCTGATTTAGCGATACCTAGACACTCATCAGGTAATATTGGATCAACTCTAATTAAAAAGGATTCTGATAAAGACACTGGATGGGTTATTGACTCCGGAGCTACTGAATATGACATTTGATCAGTCGCTGCTACAAACTCCTAATAAATCACATCATTCACATATGTCCAACGCAAATGGTGTATCATCCCCAGTTACTAGTGTTGGAACTGTTGTTCTGTCTCCCTCCTTGTCTTTAGAGCATACTTTATTTGTTCCTTCACTATCCAACAATCTTTTATTTGTGTCTCAAGTAACTCAACAATTAAATTGTCTAGTATAAATGTATCCTCATTTCTGTATCTTTCAGGACCTCAACAACAAGGAGATTATTGAGTGTGGTACTAAAAGAGGGGCGCTCTATTATGTGGATGATGTATGTCATGGTATTGCTCTAACCAGTCAAAGTTCCTTTTTCTACTAAAGAACACCAAATATGGATGTGGCATCGAAGATTTGGTCATGCTTCTTTTGGCTACATTAAACACTTATTCCAACTTTGTTCTCAAAGTGCAATTTCTCTAATTTTCATTGTGATGTTTGTGTATTAGCTAAAAGTCATCACACTACTTATCATTTAAGTACTAGTAAGGTGATTGAGATGTTTGCATTGATTCACTCGGATGTGTGGGGTCCCTCTCCAGTTTCTAGTTCATCTGGCTATCGTTGGTTTGTACTCTTTGTTGATGATTTTAGTCGTATGACATGGATTTATCTACTGAAGAATAAAAGTGATGTTTCTGAATGCTTCTACTTATTTCATAAGATGATTCAAACTCAATTTTCAACCTAAATAAAAGTTCTTAGGTCAGATAATGGTGGAGAATATGTTAATCAAGTGTTGCAGTTATATCTCCAAATTCATGGTATCATTCAGGAAACTACATGTGCTTTTACACCTCAGAAAAATGGCGTAGCACAGAGGAAAAATCGCCATATATTGGAAGTTACGAGTGCATGCTTGATTAGTTCTCATATGCAACCTTCATCTTGGGAGGATGTTATTTTGTATGATGTTTATTTAATAAATCGTGTACCAAGTAGTGTTCTCCATTTTAAGATTCCCTTAAATCACCTCTTCAATTTTGTTAACCTCTCATCTACCTTAAAATTAAAACCTCGAGTTTTTGGTGGTGTTGTTTTGTTCAGCTCCCTAAACACAACCGTACGAAGCTTGATCTATGTCATTACAGTGTGTCTTTATTGGGTATTTGCCTCATAAAAAGGGCTACAAATGGTATTATCTCCTTACCAAAAGATTGTACGTTACTATGGATGTTACTTTTTCTAAGACCGAAATGTATTTCTCTCCAGAGTTATCCAGTTTTTCTCTTCAAAGGGAGAATAAGGTTGAAGAGAAAAATTAGATGGTGTTACTACCTGATAATAGTGGTACAAACTTAGATAAATTCATGGATTAGCTCAGCAACCCCATACCAAGGCATTCTGAATCAAACAGTGCAACAAGAAAGTGAAGAATCCCCCTCTCCAGTACCTTTAGTACCCATCAATAATGTTCCTTCTGATGATGTTCCTGAGGTATGTGTTACTTATGAGGAGACTAATACTAATAATTTAATTGATGACACTACATCAGTTGTTTTCAGTGATGATAACAAGAATAGGTATCAGTTACCTCCTCAGATCAATCGAGGAAAAGCACCAGCAAGATACTCCCCTAAAAATTCAAGTCAAATATCCTATTGCTCATTATATTTTAGTGGACACTTACCAAGCTCTATCCAAGGCTTTGTCAATCAGATGTCATCAGTTATTATCCCTACAAGATTTGAAGAAGCATTGGATGATCCTAAATGGGTAGAATCCATGAATGAGGAGATGCGAGCACTAGAGAAAAATTATACATAGGATATTGTGTCGTTACCAAAAGGGAAGAAACTAGTTGGATGCAGATGGATTTTTTTCAGTGAAACACAAGCCAGATGGTTCAATTGATCGATTCAAAGCAAGACTAGTTGCTCGTGGCTTTACATAAACCTATGGTGTTAATTATCAGGAGACTTTTGCGCTAGTGGAAAAACTAATTGTTTGTGTTCCATTATCAATAGCTGCTAATCTTGACTGGCCTCTACAACAATATGATGTGAAGAATCATTTTTTGCACGGAGAATTATCTGAAGAAATATATATGAGCATACCTCCTGGTTACAATACTTCTAGAAATACAGATTTTGTGTGCAAGCTTAAAAAAGCATTGTATGGTCTGAAACAATTGCCTAGGGCATGGTTTGGAAGGTTCCGACTAACAATGAATAAATATGGTTACACTCAGAGCAACGCAGATCATTCCTTATATTTGAAGAGGCAAAATGGTAAGATAACTATTCTTATCATTTATATTGATGACATGATTGTTACTGGTGATGATGTTGATGAGATGACTTAATTGAAGACTTACTTGTCCTCTGAATTTGATATGAAAGATCTAGGAGGATTAAAGTATTTCTTGGGTATTGAAGTTATTAGGTCCAAATAAGGAATATTTTTGTCTCAACTCAAATATGTTCTTGATTTGTTAAAGGAGATGGGAATGTTAGGTTGTCAACCTATTGATACACCGATTGAACAAAATAATAGCTTGGAGGAACTTCCTGATCAAGTTCCTACTAACAAAGCGAGATATCAAAGATTAGTGGGACGCTTGATATACTTATCACATACCCGACCAGATATCGCTTATGCGGTTAATGTGGTAAGTCGTTTTATGCATAATCCAAGTGAAGTTCATATGAATACAGTCATTAGAGTCTTGTGATACTTGAAGTCAGCACCAGGAAGAGGCCTCATGTTCTCTAAGAATCACCATACAAAAATATGGGTTATTGTGATTCAGATTGGGGTGCCAAAGGAGAACGACGACGCTCAACAACAAGGTATTTCACTTTTGTTGGAGGTAACCTGGTTATTTGGAAAAGTAAAAAACAAAAGGTTGTCTCATTGTCTAGCGCAAAAGCTGAATACAGAGCAATGGTTAAAGGTATCCAATAATTACTATGGTTGAAACGACTTATGTGGGAGTTTGGGTTTTCACTCAACCAACCTATGAAGTTATTTTGCGACAACCAGTCTGCTATTAAAATTGCAGAAAACCCAATTCAACATGATCGTACTAAGCATGTGGAGATTGATCGTAATTTCATTTATGAGAAATTTGAGGATAAGACAATTGAAGTTCCATATGTGAAGACCTTAGAGCAGCTGGCTGATGTTCTAACTAAAGTTGTATCTAGAAAAGCTTTTAATAACTCACTTGTCAAGATGGGCATACATGATATCTATGCCCCATCTTGAGGGGGAGTGTTAGTATGAGTTAGGAAAAGTAGTTAATGGGTAGATTTGTTTCCATAAACTACGTAGCCAGTGTGGGTTAGCATCGCACAAACTTTTGGGTGGCTACTTACTACCTTTGAGCAGAGCTTTCATATGGATTCATGAGTTGAGTTTGTTCTATACCAGGGCAAGATATAGAACAATTATGACAGCGTGAGCGAGATGTTGTATCATCACGAGGCTCATAGTGGTGGTTGTCGGTTAGAGAAACTCCCCAGTAAAATAAAGTAAAGTAAAGCAAAGCATATTTTTATTTATATATTTCAGTTCAGTATTTACTATTATTGCATTCTTACGGTAAGAGCTTAAATGATTTTCATTAGGATTTAAACTATACTTCAGTTGAGTTACTTTCAGTCTTTTGGTTCAGCTATTTGATTTATTCAGCCTTATTACATACCCATATATTCAATGTACTGATGTCATTCAACCTACATCATCTCATGATGCAGATTCAGGTACTTAGGATCATCAATAGAAGTTTCATTAAGATCACATCATTAGCTCGTCATCTTTTGGTGAGGCCCTGTTGCTTTCAGAGGACTCCAGTTCTATGATTTGTTAGTAGTCGCGTTTTGAGGTGTTGTGGGTCTTGTACCGACACCTATCCTTATTTAGTAGAAGCTTCATAGATAGATAGTCTTGGTCGGTCTTGCAGTATTTAGTTTTAGATATTTTATTTAAAACTTTATGTTTAATACTCAGTATTTTCAGATAGCTTTGAGATTTAATAAACTATTTTCAATGATTCTTCAGTTTTGATACTTGTATATGCTTGAGTTAGTCTTCCGCTTAGTAGTCAACCAGGAAAAGGGTTCGCTTGAGAACCAACAATGGTTCTCGAGTGTCGGTCAAGTCCAGGGTGTAGGTTCAGGGTGTGACAAATCAATAATTACAATGTGATTTTTATGTAACTCATATCATATATAATGTTTTCATGGGACTCACGTTCGAAACATGTGTCCAGAACTGGTACTATATATATATATATATATATATACTAGTTTCTGGATACGTGCCTGGCACGTGTATCCCATTCATTTTTTTAATAAATTTGTTAGAACGATTAAAATTCTATGAAGACATGTGTGTAATGATCAGTACTAAAATACAACAATCTCAAATAAATGTTACGACAATAATATTTTTATAGAAAATTAAATTAAAGAATACTAATAGAGAGAAACTATAAAAAAATAAATACAAAAGGAAAAAAACAACATATGCATAAATAATATTATTACGAATTGCATTTACATGTAGGTTTCAGTCATAAATATCATATGTAGTACATTTTCTATTTATTTGTAATGAGTAATTTTAATTTACTATATATACATATTTTTTTAGAAAAATATTAAACTTGATACATACACAAAAACAATATACGAAGCCAATTACAGAAATCAAAACTATAAATTTAATCACTAGAGGCGACAATCAGTGAGGTTAGGTGTTTGAACAAAGGCATGTATTATAAGATAGTCTTTTAAGTGCCAAGTGTGTCATCATTTCACATAGAGGCGACAGTTCAGTTTTTGTGGCCTATAAAAAGGCTGCTATGTCAAGAATAAAAGGCATCATAAAATCCCAATGCAACATTCCTCCGCCCATAAGTTTTCCGTGGCCAATGGAGTCTATGGACATGTCAGGCTGGAACACCATCAAGGACAAGGTGTCATGTAGAATATAACAAGCAAACCTCAAAAAATCATGAGTAAGAAGACAAACAAAAAATATACCAAAAGAGACACAAATTTTTAACGTAATTCGGTCAATCGACCTACATCCACGAGAGAAGATGAACATTAGTCCACTATATAAAAGAGAGTACACAATATTGAGAGAATTACCCTTACAAATTCACTCAGCATAACTAGAGGTTCACACAACTGATAACGTATCACTTGTGTCTCACAAATTCTCCTCCTAAGCAAAACTTTCAAATCCCCTACAATTACATTGTGAATGCTACCAACTTTGAAGGAATATATATGCCTCTATTTATAACGTCATAAATATTTTCCTACAACAAAAAGGACTAGCATTATTAACCGTAGTGTATCAAAAGTCAAATTAACCCCACATGAATGACTCAACCATAGATGAGCTTACTAATTATACATGCAAGTCTACTTCATTCTTTGATTGGAATTGGAATGGGAAAGATGACCATAAACACAAGTCAGTGAATAGAAAGGGAAGCACACATGACACAACAATCACAAAATCATGCAAGTAGTGTTGGAAAAATGCAGACTAACACAAAATATATATGGTCAAAATAATAAAAATAAAATGGGAAAATAATGACACCAAGAATTTTACGTGGAAACCCTTTTAAATAAGGGAAAAACCACGGGCCAAGAGGAACAACTGATATCACTATAGTAAGAAATTTTACACTGTGTAGTCATGAATACAATTCTCAAAGTGACTACTACACACTCAAAAGGAATAACACTCTTTTGATTTCCACCTTACTAAAATATCACTCACACTCTATTTTTCTTCACACTCTATTTTTCTTCACAAACTATTTTTCTTATATAGTCTATGGAATACCTCACTTTGCTCTCAAAATATATATCTTTTCTCTCTAACTTGGTGTGTTCTACAAATGAGCAAAAATGCTCTATTTATAGGAAGAGAAAATCATGCCTATGTCACTAATGACATAGACAAATGTAGCAAATTTCAAAAGAAGGTTGCAAATCTTACCAATTTGTCAACCACCAAATCTATCAGTTTTTCAACTCTTGCAGAAATTTCTTTTTCACAAATTTGTTGTCACTATAGTAGCAAAAGTTGACAAAAAATATGGAATGGACCCCACAAATCTCCCCCTCTAGTCCTATTTACTAGAAGGAGGTATCTCCATTTTCTTTAGAGAGAGCTCATACGGAGAAGTTATTTGCATAACTCTAACTTATCTTTCGGTATTGTCTTGGTTAGCATATCTGCAGAATTTTCACTTGTGTGGATCTTTTTTACGTGAAATGATTCACTCTCCACTTTCTTACGAATTTAAGGATATCTGACGTCGATGTGTTTTGTCCTTGCATGATACATGGAGTTCTTGCTCAAGTCTATTGCACTCTAGCTGTCACAGTAGACAATATACCCCATCTGACGCAAACCAAGCTCTTGACGAAATTGCTTGAGTCATATCATCTCCTTGTCGGCTTCAGTAGCCGCAATATACTCAGCTTCAGTTATAGATAGTGTGACACACTTCTGCAACTTCGACTGCTATGATGTAACTCCCATTGAAAAAGTAAACAAATATCCAATAGTGGATTTTTTGTTATCAAGGTCACCTACCATATTAGCATATGTATAGCCTTTCAAGATTAGATCTAATGCTCCAAAACACAAGCATTCATATGAGCTTCATCTAGACACATGAGTATCCACTTCACAGCTTCCCAATGCTCTTTTTTCGGATTGTCGAGAAATCTGCTAACAACACCAACTACATGAGCAATATTAGGTCTAGTCCATACCATTGCATATATTAGACTTCCGATGACGGAAGAATATGGAACTTTGGTCATGCTCTCTTTTTCCTCCCTAACTATATGACACATCTTATTGCTCAACTTCATATGACCAGAAAAAGGTGTACTAACAGGCTTAACATTCTTCATATTGAAGCGCTCTAGTACACGATCAATGTACTTCTTCTGGGACAAATAAATCTTGCTTTTTATCTGAAATCTTCTGGGCATGACCCAAGTCTTTCATAGCAAAAGACTTGCACAACTCTTTCTTCAACTTGTCAATCTTGGAAGTATTCTTGCCCACAATCAACATATCATCCACATACAACAAAAGGATGATAAAATCACTGCCATAAATTTTTTGTACAAATACACAATGATTTGAAGAAGTCTTCTGTAACATCTCGCAATTTTAAATAGCTAGGAAGAAGCTAAGAACTGGAAATAGTCATTTTTGGAAATAATGAAAATCTGGAAATTTGTTTAAGTTAGGAAAAAAGTTGAGTTTTGGCCAACATCAAATGGCCATAACTTCTAGCTCAGGATAATTTAGAGGTACTTCAAGATATGGTAGGAAATATCTTGGAATGATCTTTCCAACGCCGCTGAGTTTGCATGATTCTGAGTTTGTATGAGTGAGTTATGCCCTTTAGAAGTTAAGCTGTTGGAATTAGGAAAGTCCAAATCCGAATTTTGGAAGGGTAATTTAGTATTTTCCCTACCTAATTATTCTAATTTGTTTTTAGGATTTTAATTGGGGTAAAGTCTGATTTTAGTCAGTTTTAGAAAAGTGAATTTCACGCTAGGGCTTGGAGAAAGGAGAAAAGAGGAGAAAGGAGAAGAATGTTCAAGATTCGTTCAAGATTCGTCGAGATTAGCTTGTGGATTTCGTCGGGGGTGATCCCTAAAAGGTATGTGAGATCACCTAGCGTTGGGTTAGTTCACCCACGTACCAAACTTGATTCTATTTCAGCAAAGTATATTGATTTGAAAGTAAATCCCTAGAATTTTTTATAAAGTTCGTTTGAATCCCTGTGGGTGGTGTTGTTGAAGTTGCTTGGGATTGATTCACGTTTTTAGTTGTGTTTACGAGTATAATCTGATGTATATTGAGGGTATAGACGATTTTAAGTGTTTGGGGAAAGAACCCATGGAGTTTAGAGGGTTTAGAGTTGGAAAACGAAAAAGAATTTCGTCGATCAAAATTTGACAGTGCCTCCGCATCCCGGAGCTAGTCCCCCATTTTGGGAAAAGTTGTTTTGCATCGCGGAGCGGTCACGAACCGTTCTGCCTCAAAAGTTATTTTCGAAACCAAAAATTAAATGCTTCTCCGCGTCACGGACCCACCATCAAAAAGTGAATTCTTGATCTTTTCTCATGTTTAGCTATCTAAAATCATTCCTAAACATCATGAGATCTTTCCAATCACAAATCACAATCCTTGAATCCATAATTCAATTGAAGGACCAGTTAAGAGTCAAGTCAAGAGCAGTTAAGGTCAAAGTCAAGAGAAGTTCTTAGAGTTTTCCAAAAGTCTTTTTTTCAAATGTTTTAACTTTGTTTTAAGACTTAAAGTTCAAGTGAGTAAAGAGTAAAACTTGAAGTTCATTTCTTCAAAAGTATATGGGGACTATGTATTCCCAAAGAGTTTAAAATGTTTTCACATTTAAACAAGAAAGGAAACCTCGATTTCCAAAGAGCCTTCGGGCAAGTTTTCATAAAAGAGTAAGTGCCCGTTTGGATTGGCTTATTTTAGGTGCTTTTAAGCCAAAATAGTTTTTAAGCAGTTTTGAAGTGTTTGAGTAAAGTTAAAAAGTGCTTATAAGCACTTATTTTTAAGTCAAAATAATAAAAATAAGCCAAATGCCATAAGTTAGAAATCCTAACTTATGGCTTTTGGCTTATAAGTCATAAGCCAAAAGCCAATCCAAACGGCCCTAAATGCTTTCACAATAAAGCAAGAGAGGAAACTTTGATTTCCAAGATAGCCTTTGAGCTAAGTTTTTGAGCACTAATCTCAAATCACAGAAAGAAGTATGTTTTTAATCATAAGAGCTAATATTATATTTTTGGGAGTAGTATTGAGCACCGATATGGGGGAGAGTTCAGACAACTCACAGCCCCCATAAACCATGTAGCCACCATGGGTAGAAAAGGGTCATACTTTTTAGATGATTCCTTTAGTGCTTTTTAGCATAGACTAGTGGATCCACTTAGTGAGTTAGGTTCTATACCCCCGGCAAGGTATAAGACGGTCTTTGGCAGCATGAGGTGAAGCGTTGTATCATCACTATAGCTCTTACGTGATGGTTGTCGGTTAGAGAAACTCCCACAACAGTATTTTGTATTTTTATATACAAACAGAGTTCATATTGTATCTTTGCATGTATACAGAGTTATTATTGTATTTCTAAATACACAGAGTTGACATCGTGTTTTAAATAGATTTTCCTTATATTGCACTTGTTTTTAAACTACTTTATATTGAAATGAGTTCAGTTATGTGGAGTTGAGTTGAACCAGGTAAGTTCTTCAGTTCCTTTCAGATTCTTTTCAAGCTTAAGTTGTGTTTAACATTCCAACTCGCATACTCGTACATTCAATGTACTGATGCTAGTTGGCCTGCATCGTCTTATGATGCATACGCAGGTAACCAGGATTAACATCCAGTGCATCGTTGATCCAGTTGAGCACTCAGAGTCAGTTGGTGAGCCTCCTAGGTTTTAAGAGGATCTTTTTTATTGCTTTCAGTATTTTGGTTCATTAGGATGTTGTGGGTCTTGTCCCGACGTCCATCTCAGTTGTTTAGAGGCTTCATAGACAGAGTTAGTGATATTGGTTCATGAGTCTTTTCTTTTCTTTTTCAATTAAGTTGAGACTTGAGTTGCCACTTTGGCAGTGAATGTTATTATAATACATTCAAAGTTATATCTTGAGAAGTTCAGTTTACTTGTTTTAAAAGTATTTATCTTGAGTAGATTTTTTTGTTGAGTAAGTAAGCCAGGCCAGGCCAAGGGTTCGCTTGGGGCCAGCAATGGTTCTCAAGTGCCGGCCACGTCCAGGGTATAGGCTCGGGGTATGACATCTTCTTATAGCCTTCTCCCCCATAACAGATTCAAACTTAACGTACGATTTTCTAGGACCTTGCTTTAGGCCTTAGAGACTATTTCTGAGTTTGAACACAAAATTTTCTTTACCATCTACTTTGAAGCCCTCAGGTTGTTCCATATAAATCTCTTCTTCTAGGTCACCGTGAAGGAAAGCCGTCTTCACATCCATCTACTTAATCTCTAAATTAATACTTGCAGCCAAACCTAGAACCGTACCAATAGAGGACATCTTCACGACAACATAAAATATTTCTTCAAAGTCAACACCCTTCTTTTGACCAAATTCCTTAACAACCAATCTATCATTGTACCTGAGCTTCAAGTTGTGTTCTTCAACTTTAACTTTGAACACCCACTTGTTCTTCAAAGTTCTCATGCCCTGTCACGCCCCGAGCCTACACCCTGGACGTGGCCGGCACTCGGAGACCATTGCTGGCCCAAAGCGAACCCTTGGCCTGACTTTCTTAACTCAGCGAAAACCTAACTCAACAAAATAACTTCATGCAAAATAAGGACATAAAACAACTTAACTGATAAAATCTGGCCAAAAAGGCAACTCAAGTCCCAAAATAGAATATTTACATAAATATAGATGAGAGACTCAACACTAATTGACTGACTGTCTATGAAGCCTTTATAATACTGATATGCATGTTGGGACAGACCCCGCAACATCCTAATAAAACAAACTAAGAGAACTAAACAACTGAGTCCTCCGGAAAGCAAGGAGGCTCACCACTGACTCTAGAGTGCTTAACTGGATCAACGGCGTGCTGGATGCTGATCCTGGGTACCTGTGTCTGCATCATTATAAGATGCAGGCCAACTGGCATCAGTACATAGAATGTACGAGTATGCGAGCTGGAAAGCTAAACCACAACTTAAGCTTGAAAAGAGTTCAAGAGAGCACTTACCTTGGCTCTATTCGACTCATGAATAACTAAACTCAATATATAAAGCAATAAGACACATGCAATATATAAAACTTGTAAAACAGTGTAAACAACTTAGCTCGTTAATGATAAAACAATAACAAACTCAACTTTACTTATATAAAAGTAATATAACTTTAATGGGAGATTCTTTAACCGACAACCACCACTATGAGCCCTAGTGGTGATACAGCGTTTTACCTCACGTTGCCCAAGGACCATCCTATACCTTGCCGTGATATAGGACCTTACTTTACTTAGTGGATCCACTAGCTTAATCTTACGTGGTCATCTAAAAAGAATGACCCGTCAAGTCCCATGTTGGCGAATGGTTCTTATGGAGAGTTGAGTTAATATGAACTCGTGTCCCCAATTCGGTGCTCAATACTACTCCCAAAAATACTTTGGCTCATAAGTGTCTTTAAACACATCTTGCTTTAGTTGAGGTAATTACTCAAAATTTAGCCCAAAGGCTCTTTTGGAAAACATAGTTCCCCTCTTACTCAAATGTAAAAACATTTATAAACTTCTTTGGGAATACTTAGTTCCCTAATAGCTTTTGAGAAAAGAACTCAACTTTAAACTCTTGACTTAACTTGAAACTCGATACTCTTTACTTGACTTGAAATTTGAACCTTAAAACGAAGTTAAAACGTTCAATAAAGGCTCTTAAACAACTTTGAAAACTTGCTTTGACTTACTTCTTAACTTCTAGACTTGACTTCTAACTTCACTTTGACTTGAATTCTAACTTCACTTTGACTTGATCCTAACTCGCCTTGAATTGGATTATGGATTCAAGGTATATGATCACACGTTTATCGATGAATTCTTGACGTTTAGAAGTACTTTGGAGTGTTGGAAACAACTAGGAAACATAGGTACAATACCAAGGAACATGCATGAGAAAGTAGGGAATGAAAGGGAAAACTTGGCGTCCTTGGCGCTCTGAGAGGCGCGGAGCGCCAGACCAAAAAGTTCAGAAGGGCTTGGTTGGGGCTCTCCTAGGGGCGCCGCCCCAAGGGCTGGACTTCAGAGTCCCTTTTGGGGCGCGCTGGCTGGCGCGACGGCCTAGCCTTTTTCCCCGAAAATTTGACTTTTCTCCCTTATTTTTCCAACTCTAAACCACCTTAACTTCAATGGATCCAGCCCCAAACACTTAGAATCATAAACCCCTCAACATACAAAAGATTTCAACTCACAAACACAACCGGATACATGCCCAAAATCAACAAGAACTTCAACACAATCACAACCAATAACTTCAACAAACAAAATCAATCTTTTTCTTGGAAATAAAACGAGTTTGGCGTGTGGGGGAAAGAACCAACCCAACACTATGAACTCACATACCTAGTAGGGATCACCCCCGACGATATCCACGACGATCTTTGACGAAATCTTGCTTGATCTTCTCTTTCTCCCCTTCTTCTCCTCTTCTCTCAAGAACCCTAACTCTCACTCTAACTCTTTTAAAATGGGACAAACTGATCTAAAAATCAGTCTAACACAATAATATAACCAAAAGAATTGGTTAGGGAAAAGACCAAAATACCCTTAAAATTTCTGGACGGATTTCCCTGCCAACTGCCCAACTTCCAAATGGCATAACTCCCTCATACGAACTCGGAATCGGGCAAACTCGGCGGTGTTGGAAAGATCATTCCACGAGCTTTGCAAACACAACTGGAACTACACCTAAATCATCCTGAGATAGAAGTTATGACTATTCAAAGTTGGTCAAAAACTCACCTTTTTCCATACTTAACCAAATTTTCCAGATTTTT
This sequence comes from Solanum stenotomum, assembly GCF_019186545.1. NCBI lineage: Eukaryota > Viridiplantae > Streptophyta > Magnoliopsida > Solanales > Solanaceae > Solanum > Solanum stenotomum. The sequence goes on along the minus strand of NC_064283.1, from coordinate 15,613,912 downwards.
AAATTCTTTCCAAAAAATGACTATTTCCAATTTTTAAGCTTCTTCATATTTGTTTCAAATTTCCGGGTGTTACATGCCCTTGGGCAATTTTACCAACTTATAAATATGGTTCTCATGCAGAGACTTCATCTCATCTTGCATGGCTTCAATCTATTGATCCTTGTGCTCATATTTCATGGCCTCCACATAACATTTAGGTTCTCCCTGTTAGTGAGTAACACATATTCATTGGGTGAATAACGAGAGGAAGGAACCCTCTGTCTTGTGGACCTCTTAAGCGGAATATTTGATTCGTCCACAACTTCATGAGCAGGAGGATCATCAATAACAATATCATTGTTATTATCAACACCAATGTGTTGAGTCGATACATGACTTTGGGCGTCACCATGATTATCAAGCCCAACAACATCATGCACACTTATGAGGAACTTCATCTAGATGAACTATGCCATCAAAACTTGAAGATTCTAGCTTCTCCACTTTGTCAATATCTTCAATTGTTTGATTCTTCATGAAAATAATATCACAGCTTCTCACGAGTTTCTTCTCGATTGGATCATATAGCTGATGAGTCCACAAATTGAACTCATTTAGGGCTATATTTTAATAGAAATTGTGTCCTCAAATGCTTATTTTATCTCAGTATTTGATGAAAACCCTTAAGTTTTAGGTATTTGAAGTGTGAAGGAAAGCATGGACACTACGTCGCAAAAAGTAATGAAAAGGTTGAAAAGAACGAAGAAATGAAGGCTTGAGGATCGCCGAGTCCACTTGGCGAGTCACCGAAAGGTCTTGCTTTGCCTTTTGTTCCAGCGTGCTGAGCCCTGAAGGAAAGGATCAAGTCGGTGGAAAAAAGGAGCAGTCGACGCATCGCCGAGAAATTCCATGAAGTAGTACAATGTCGCCCAATGACCCAGAGCACGACGATGTTGAAGGCTGGTGCAAGACGGAGATGAACTACACCAAAGGGCGAATCACCGAGTTGATCGGCGATTTCGACTAACGACACTGAATGATCTGCTACAACACAAATCTGTGAAAACTATAAATACTAGTTAGATGTGTAGTTTTAAGGGTGGAACAATCATTAGAATTTCCATATAGAATAGTACTTTTTGATATTTTTGCTCTAAATTTGAGAGGGTTTCGAAGACTTGAAGATCCAAAGGGTTCCATCTTCAAGGTTTGGATTTGGGTCTCTTGGATTCTTAAATTTTGGCCTGTATCAAGACTTAAATCTTCATACCCAGTTGAATGCGAGCTCAATTTGGTATAAATTTCTATCTCTTATACATGTGTGGCTAAAACCCCCAATTCTTGGGGTGTGATTTAGTGAATATGGGTAAAGATAATTATTGGGTCTTGCTTGCTGATAGTTTAATAGTAGTTTAATTGTGATTTCGTTTAGTAGTTGTGGATGAATTTACTGAATTTGTATTTTCAAATACAAGTTTATTTATGTGTTTTCGGCTTGCTCGAGAGAGAGGTCGTAAAACTAAAACTACTAAATTGATGTCCAGTGGGAGTGGGTCGATATGAGGTTCAGCTCGAGAGAGTGAATCCTAGTTTTATTCCCACACACTCAGCTCAAGAAAGTGAGTGGGTTAAGGCGTAGGATGGTCTTCATGCGACAAGTGGGTGTCCGAGAGGAACGCATTTGAAACGGGGTAAGCTGCTTGAGAGAGAGCTTATCCCCCTTAAAGCTTAACCTAGTCACAATTATTCTATAAATCTTCTATCGAAAGCATGTACCCAATAATCTAGCTTAACCCGTATTCCCGTTACATCCCAAGGATCCCCTCTCATTACTTAGAAATTCTTGTTTATTTTGTTGTTTTTACTTACTTGTGACAAAACCTCCCATTGTTATTTGACACTCTTGTGTCCCCCTTTAATTTACAATATTTTTAATTGTTAATGTTTTTAGCTACAACTAGTTAAAACTAAATTTTATATTTCTATTAATTCTCAAAACCACTCATTTGGAAATGATCCCAACCCTTGGTTGGGTTACTAAACTACTCTACAATCATAGACACTTGCATTAGAAGTTGTGTCTTGACTACGCAAACATCAATAGCTTGTAACCAAATTCATCAAGGCCATATCCAATGAAGATGCACTGCCTTGTCTTGGCATCTAACTTTGACCTCTCATCTTTTGGCACATGTACAAAAGCTTTGCAACCAAATACTTTCAAATGGTCATATGAAACATCATTTTCATACCAAACACTATTTGGAACATCACTTTGCAAAGCAACCACATGAGATAGATTAATAACATGTGCAATGGTCAATAAAGCCTCACCCCAAAATGAGTTCGACAACTTTGCTTCAGAAAGCAAACATCTAACTCTTTCTATCAAGGTCATGTTCATCCTCTTAGCCAAACCATTAAGCTGAGGAGTCTTGGGAAGAGTCTTCTGGTGTTTTATACCTTGATGCTTGTAGTATTCGTCAAATAGTCCACAATATTCACCACCATTATCAGTACAAATACATTTCAGTTTCTTTCCAGTTTCTCTTTCAACTGAAGCTTGAAACTGCTTAAGACATCTAACACTTGAACTTTAGTCTTCAAGAAATAGAGCCAAAGTTTTCTCGAGCAGTCGTCAATAAAAATGACAAAGTAGAGTGCACCACCCAATGTCCTTGTCTTCATTGGACCGCATAAATCAGAGTGCACCAACTCAAGCAACTCTGTCTTTCTCAAAGGAGGGTTAGACTTAAAGGAAACTCTATTTTGTTTACCAGCCAAGCAGTGCTCACACTTTTCTAATTTAGCACTTTTAAAATTTGACAATAATATTTTCTTGGCTAGAACATTAAGTCTTTTTTCGCTATTGTGGCTAAGCCTCTTGTGCCATAACGTTGAAGAGCTTTCGCTCTCAACCATATTCACCATATCAACACAAATAGAAGTCGTAGTTCAGTATAGACCACGACTTTTGTTACCACGAGCAACAACCAAAGAACCCTTAATGAGCTTCCATTTTTCATCACCGTTGGTACTAACATATCATTTATCATCCAAAACACCAACATAAATCAGGTGTAGACGAACATCAGGAGCATGTTTTACATTGTTCAAAACTAGTTTAGTTTCAACACTAGTTTCCAAACAAATTGTACTAATATCAACCACCCTAGAAACAGTCTCATTACCCATACTCAAGGTTCCAAAATCACCAGGAGTATAGGAAGAGAAAAAATCCTTCCTTGATGACACGTGAGATGTGGCACCAGTGTCCACAACCCAGCTTGACTCATCACAAGCAATATTTATCATATCCACATCAAGGACGGTAACAAGATCTTCGGTGGTGACGGTGGCTAGGCAATTTTCATGACCGTCTTTTTTAGTTTCCTCTTTGTTTTTGTTCTCCCTCTTCAACTTCCTGCAAAACTTCTTTGTGTGCCCTTTCATGCCACAATGATAACACTCAATATCCTTAAGTCTGCCTCTGGATTTGCTCCTATTTTTTTCTCTATTCTCAGAACCACGAGTTTTATTTCTCTCTCTAGGGCCAATCACTGGACATCCGATGAAGAAGAACCTAGAGATTTTCTTCTCATCTCTTCGTTCAAGACACTACTCTTGGCGGAATCCATAGAGATCACACCATTTGGAGCAAAATTTACAATGAAGTTCTAAATGTTTTCAAAGAGTCTGGTAGGGAATTAAGTAGAAGCAAGCTTTGAATTTCTTCATCAAATTTGATGCCCATAGGAGATAATTGGTTCATGATCCCCTAAAAATTATTGATGATCTGTCATCGGAGAACCTTTATGATACTTTAAACTTAGCATCTGCTTTATTAAGAACATTTTGTTATTGTCGATTTTCTGAGCATACAAACTTTCAAGATGCTCCCATTGGGTTCGAGCATGTATCTCCCCAGAAATATGGTTCAACACACTATCGTCAACCTATTGCCTAATGAATCCACAAACCTGTCCGTGCAACAAATTCCACTCTTCATATGTTTTATTATCAGGCTTTACAGTAGTAAAGACTGGTTTGTAAAAATTCTTGACATAAAGGAGATCTTCCATTTTCTCCTTCCAAATGGCATAATTAACACCATTCAAAGTAATCATTCTACTTGTGTTGTCTTCCATTGTTTATCCCCAAAAAATATAGTTATTACAAACCAAAGTAAATCTTTTCTGATGTGGAAGTTCAGACTATGTTGCAACCATAGAGCATACTCAGATAAAACTTTGGCTCTGATATCAATTTGTTGGGAAAACGAAGACTAACACAAAATATATATGATCAAAATAATGAAAATAAAATGGGAAAATAATGACACTAAGAATTTTACGTGGAAACCCTTTTAAATAAGGGGAAACCACGGGCCAAGAGGAGCAACCTGATATCACTATAGTAAGGAATTTTACACTGTGTAGTCACGAATACAATACTCAAAGTGACTACTACACATTCAAAAGGAATAACACTCTTTTGATTTCCACCTTACTAAAATATCGCTTACACTTTATTTTTCTTCACATACTATTTTTCTTATATAGTCTATGGAATACCTCACTTTGCTCTCAAAATATATATATTTTTCTCTCTAACTTGATGTGTTTTACAAATGAGCAAAAATGTTCTATTTATAGGAAGAGAAAACCATGCCTATGTCACTAATGACATAGACAAATGTAGCAAATTTCAAAAGAAGGTTGCAAATCTTACCAATTTGCCTACCATCAAATCTATCATTTTTTCAACTCTTGCAGCAATTTCTTTTTACCATTTTGTTGTCACTATTCATTTTTAACAATTAATTGCAGCAATTGAGTAGCAAAAATTGACAAAAATATGAAATGGACCCCACAAGTAGGAATACTACTTGCATCATTTCTTTAATCTATAAGTAGGAACAGCCTGCAATAGTTATTCAGATTTGAAGATGGTTTATAAAGGAAATGCAGGAGAACAGCAGAGAAGCAATAGTTATTACTGATTGACTTCATATGTATCTATATCATTTAACTTTAAGTATACATAAGTAGACACTTAAACTTGTATAAAACTGAATAAATATACACATATCTTACATGACATATTACATGCAGAATGTCTGGTAGGATGCGAATTGTCACATAAGAAGTCATGTATGACTCATGTGTCTACTTGTTCAATTTTGCACAAATTTAAATATCTACTTATATACGCTCAAAGTTGGATGATATAAATATCAGTTAAAAGCATATTTATATACTGTGCCTTACTATTTACATGTTCAAATTATTCACTTTCAGCACCACACTAATGTTTTTTCTCTTAGTAGCAGGACATAATTAATTTGAAGAAAAGTACTGATCAACTGTCACTTTTATTGCTTTACTTCATAAGTACTCTGAACCCTATTCTAAAAAAGATCTACTTGTAGTAATTTACTACTAATTGGGGCATCCAATGTATATCGGCATATGAAGAGATTCGAATTACAAGTTCCAAATTATTTTATCATAGTGCTCCCTCTGTTCCTAATTATTTGTCCATTTTTTACTTGACGCATCTATTACGAAAATAATTATTGATATAGTAAATTTACCATTTTACCCCTATTAATTATGAAGTGGAGAAATTAAAACTTTAAGATTTGCAAAAAAGTCTATCTTTTTCTAAGTAATTAATATAGGGTATAATAGGTAAATTTTTTTTGTCTTTTCTTGATTTGTCAAAATGGACAAGTAATTAGGAACAACTAAAAGAGGAAAAATTGACAAGTAATTAGGAACAGAGAAAATATATAAATGGGTCTCTCAATTTCCAATCAAAGATATGGTAAAAAAAATAGTAAAAAGACCGGTATGATGGATTCTTATATTTGTATGCGCGCGTTTGTATTATGAACCTTTCTATTTAATGCTTTATCCACTGAAGCCATGTTGGACCGGTATGATGGATTCTTATATGGTAACAATTTTTCTCTTGTTTGATGTTTAGCAGCTCATACAAGGCATATACAGATAGAGCAACCACTAGAATTGCCCATATTAAAGTAAAAAAAGCATAGTTGGATAAAATCTCAACTATGAGGAAAAAATACCATGTGTATTATACACCCCTAATTAAAACATTACTTGATTCTTGTAGATGTTGTCTTCCAATCTTACCTACCATCTTTCCAATGCAATTGATATTGGCAATACTATCTTTGTTATCATAGCATGTCTTTTAGATACATTAAGTCCATAAGCTCAACCAAATACAGTGATCTTGACTTCTTTGTTCATGATCTTATTGTTATAGACAAATTGCTCATTCGACTTGTTTATAGTAAAAATGATAACGAAAATTGTATGTCTCGTAGAATAACATGCTATGATAGTATTCTTTCACACAAACAAATAACTTTCATAACCAATAAACCTTAATAATATTAGTTAACATCAATAAATTTATATCAGTATTTGATTCATTCTTATGTCCCCACTTATAAAAGTGAGGTTAAATTTTCTTTTGCACATGTCATGACTGAAAACGATTCATGAGTGACACCCACACTTAACCTTCTAGGTGGGCAAACCAACGAATTCAAACCTACCTCAACTTATATTAATTATTTAACTTACAAAATACAACCATAATGCGGAAGCTCAAATCTTATAAAAGTAAGAAGTAAAAATCTATTAAATATCATTCCTAAAATATGAAAGTCATTCTTAAGGCTTGTGGTATATGAAGCTTATACTAGTTATATATATTAGAATGAGATGAAAGTACATACAAAGAGGATCGAATAGCTTTTATGTGACGACGGTCAAACTGAAATTTTGTTTCTCCAGATTGCATTATGTCCATCATGGTGTCCACAAAGTCCTTCTTTTGCTTCTGTTCATATAGTTTTTTAATATCTAAGTTTTCAAGGAACTCATCAAACCCTGGAGATCAATAGCACCAAGGAAGGGGAAAAAATCACCAAGATTTGGCTAGTTGTTCTTTGGGATACCAGAAGTAGTAGTGATCTTTTTTGTAATAGGACTCAGAGTACTTATGAAGTATTAAAGTAGTAATAGGGCTAAGAACAAATCCCTATTGTGGTGCTGAAAGTGAATATTTTGAACATGTGCTGTTGAATCAATAATGCATAATATATAAATATGCTTTTTAATTTGGCTTTAATTGGTCAGTGATTTTTGTATCCTCCAATTTTGAGTGTGCATAAGTAGGCGCTCAAATTTGTACAAAATTGAATAAGCAGACACATGCATCCTACATGGCTTCTTATGTGGCAATTTGCACCATACATGACGATGTGTAATATGTCACGTAGGACACGCGTGTTTACTTATTTAACTTACATAATACATAAATGCGCCCTATAACTTGAAGCCATTTCATATTTATGCCCTCCAACTTTTGGTGTGCATAGGTAGACACTTAAACTTTGGGTGTGTCACGGATGACTCATGTGTCTAGTTGTTCAACTTTATACAAGTTTAAATGCATACTTGTGCATACCCAAAATTGGAAGGTATAAATGTGAAATGAAGTCAAGTTGAATGACACATTTATGTATTATGTCATGTGTATATATATATATATATATATATATATATATATGTAAGAAATGACTGCGAGGCTATTGTAAAATTCCACCAAAAAATAGAAGGAAAAAATAGTAGTAAAAGAAGATGGTTAAATTTTTTAGACGCTACATCAATATACAATATAATTTAAAACTATTTAGTCCATATATAACTGCTAAAATTTCTGCATCTATGCTACTCATATTTCCTTTTTCTTTGTATTTTTCACTATGATAAGCGCAAATTTTTTCATCTTTTTTGTCTCCATATTTATTGTTTTTTGTTTTTAATACTGCTCCCATCCTTCTAGACTTCCATCTGTTTCTACTATTGGGTAGTCGGTTTCTAGTGGGAGGGCCAAATCTGGTATATTTTTAACCATTTGTTTGAGTTTTTGTACTAATTTTATGTCTTCTATATTAAATGTCTTTTGCCCATGAATTCCTGTTTTAGAGTCTAAGGGTCCTGCTACTTTCCCTAGATCTTTGATGAAACTTCGCGCATAATTTAATATTCCAAGAACTTTTTGTAAGTCTTTAGTGTTGTCTAATTTATCAGGCATGTCGAGGACCTTTTTCGCTATATGGGGTTGTAATTTTATCTTTCCATTTCCAATTTCTACCCCTAAGAATTTTATGAGAGTCTTACATAATTCCATTTTCTTTTTGCTAATTATAATTCCAATGTCTACAAACAGTTTAAACACCGTTTGTAAATGTCCTAGATGTTCATTGGTATTGTTACTAAATACTAAGATATCGTCTACATAAACTAAAATAAAGTTTTTATAGTCTCTAAATATATTATTCATCTTTCTTTGAAAGATCGGAGGAGCGGTTTTTAAACCAAAGGGCATTACCAACCATTCGAAATGTCCTTCTGGGCAAGTAAAAGTTATCCATTCTATGCTATCTTCATGCATTTTGACTTGCCAATATCCGAATTTACAATCAAACTTACTAAAAAAATTTCTTCCTTGTATTCGATTTATTAATTCTGATTTGTCTGGCAATTTATATCCATCCATTCTAGTGTTGTCATTAAGTCTTTTGTAGTTTATCACCATTCTAGCTTTTTCTCTTAGTATTTCATTATGATTTCTTACCATAAATGCGGTTGACCTATGTTTTGAAGTCGACCTTCTTATTACCCCTAAATTTAATAATTCTTTTATTTGACCTTCAAATTCTTTCAGGTCTTCATTTGTGGATTCTATTGAAGTAGTTTTAACAGTATATTCTGGGTTAATAATATCAAGTCTGCAAGTTATATGATTGGCTTCCCAGTGCTTCAGGGGTCTTTCTCCAATTATTTCTAATTTATCTAAGATGGAAATTACTTCCTCTAGGTCTTTCTGGTTTTTTATTTAATTCTAATAAAGCAAAAATTATTAGATTATTTTGTTTTACACTTATTAGGTCTGTTTTTCCTGGTGGAGTACAGTCTGATAATCCTTCAGGGTTAGCTTGAAATTGTGCTGTTTTTCTAAGAACTTCCTTATAAAAGAGACTGTTCATGAAAGGGTTAAGTCTTTAAGCTTTCCTAAATTTCTTTTGTTTCTTTATAAAGGTTTTCTAGTTGATTATATATTGTTTCTAGTAGACTGTTATCAGTTATTTTATTTGCTACTATGGTTTGTACCTTAGAAATTATATCTAGTTTTCTCTAATGATTTGTTTTGTTTATGCTGCAGGTTTTCTATGGTCTCTATTATTTTTAGAAATCTATCGTCTTTGGACTGACTATGTTCTGCTAAATTTATTATTAAATCTGTAATAGTATTTAAATGTTGATTCTCACTATGTAAGATATGGTCTCCTTCTGCGAAATTACACTTAAGTAATGATCCAAATTTTAGTCTTCGATATTTCTTTTCTAAAACTATTTATAAATCTAAGTATTCTAACTTCTTAACACTTCCTATTATGCTAATTATAAGGTTTTGTTTTTCCAATCTCGTGTTTCTATTCTAATTTCTTTTATGTAGTGATAAACTCTAGCTTCTATAGTAGGTATTTGTAAATCTATCTGTTTTATTTCCTGGTGTATAGACGACATTTGATTTGATGTCAATAAATCTGAAAATAACCTTAATTGTTCTAAATATAGTTGTCTTTGTTCTAACAGAAAATCGTATATATCTGTATAGTTCTGTCTTATTCTCAATAGATACCAATGATATTCCTGATCAATTATAATATGTTTTTCGTATGGTCTAAATCTTTTCTTATATATTCTAGATGACATATACTTTATTACTTGTATTTAGGGTGAGCACTATGTTGCCTATCCTAAAGGAAAAATTAAATTACTAATATAATTCCTTTGGACTTCTATGCGTCTATTTGCGTGTTGGATATTACTATCTATACTATGTAGTTCCCACCTTAAAGCACTTAATAATTCTGTGTTGACTAAGGTTGGTCGAATTGATGAATATAAACCCCCGTGATTAAAAAGTTTGTCTGTTAGGTCTCTAGTTTCTAATATTTCTAGATATAGGCTTAATGCCTCTTTTATCTTCAGCCAGTCATTTTTAGTCTGTAATTCTCTATATAAGTACCAATAATTTAACCTTAATTGGTTGGCAAAAGGGTGTTTTTTCATATATTATAAACTAATTTGCATTTTTTAAACAATGTGTGCCCAAAACCTTCTCGCTCTGATACCAGTAAAAATATGTTTAAATATAGTAAAGTATGTTTAAAATTTATAACTAATAATCCGGTTGTTTGTAAAAATATAATAGGTTGCGTTTGTAAAAATATGTTATAAAATCCTACTCAGTACTCCCTCTTCCTGCTCCGTTATCTTGTTTAGTAGATTTGTTATTAAATCTATGTAATTTCTCCCAAAATTACTTTTTTTTTACTCTGTTCATCTCTTTTCCTTAACTCATGTTCTTAGCACCTGCTTCTTTAACCACACCCTGGGATACACAGCCCTTTCGGTTCCCAAACCATGACGGACTTTCAACTTCCCTATGTATTTACAGATTAATCCATCGGGATTACTAAAAAGATAAGGAAATAACCATTTACTAAGAGTAATTTAAACAATATATGAACATCATAGTAATATAATCATCATATTAAACATTTATAATAACAGTACATAATAATACATACATACTATAGGGAGAAACTTACTAAGATCTAGAAAACTGATAACTACTTACATGATAATGGTCGGAATGAGGTTTCCCTTTCGGGAGTTCCCGGGTGACCTTGCAGCTACTTGAAAATTAAAACACACACCTTTTGTACACAAACACTTAATCACTCTTTTTTTTTTTTTGAAAGGGAAGGGGAATATGTAAACTACTAACTCTTACAAGAACTAGATCAGGGATTCTTCTTTGCTCAATGCTCTACTTACACTTCGCTTTGTCTTCTCTTCTTGCAAATGGTTCTATTTATAGGAGTAGATCCGGATTTTAAGTTCGGATTTCAAATTCTGAAAAAATAAACTTTTTTCACCTGTTGGGTGCTCTTTGGGCCCCATCGTCACATGGCTTGTGAAACTTTTTCAAAATTGAATGGTCCTTCTTTGTCTTCTTGTGATAGTGGAGTCGTCTTTATTAGTAGTGGACATGTAGTGGCGTCTTCTTTATTATAATGGCTTGTGATGTCATTGTTTACATATTTGTTTGTCTTCTTGCGTTGACATCATTGCTTACGTATTTCTCTAGGTATCCAGGTTGTGCAGCGCTATGGAATCAAAACTCATTCCTGAATCATTGTCTTCATTTGGGTGGTATTGCCGATTAAATTGGTCTATTGATAGATCATTTTCATCACTTATACTCTCTGTGTCTTCATGGTCAGAATCTGTTGGATCTGGCTCTGGAGTTTCTCGTATAATTTTTTCTTGTATTACCTCCTTAGTCTTTTCTGTGAGTAACTTGTAGAGAGAACTTTTTATTATTTTTTCTATATTTTTTTTTCTTTTTTGGAGGAATCCCTTTGTCTTTTTACTTGTCTCTGCTATTGTACTGAAACTTGTTGGCAGAATTCTTACACTTTTGGGTAAAGTGTCAACCATCAACGGATTTGATGAGTCTTTACCCGCTACCGTTTGAATGGGACTAGCTGTACCTATAGCTGGTACAATAGCTCTTTCTACATTTGTTGGGGAATGTACACCCGTCTTATCCATTTTGTAATGAGATGGAGAACTCTTTGATGGTATGGTTTGATCGGTATTTCCAAGTAAAAACCTTATCCTCTCTTGTAACGAGTGGATATGTTGTGTCATTTTTCCTTTTTCAGTTTCTAGTCTCTTGATCGTCTGATTTAGTCTTTTGAATCCTTCCGTCATTGAAGAACAATGATCGCAAAAAATTATTTTGTATGTACCTTTTTGAATGTTGTATTTCAAAGATGGTCTTGGAGTTTGTCTCAAAGCTGGGCTTATAAAGTAATTAGGCCCAAGAGTTCGTCTAGCATAGTCTAGTGCTTCATTCAAATCATTGAATCCTTTAAAAAGTGAGGTAGGAAAGTCTTTGATTGAGTTTATTACTTCTATCCATGTCTGGAATACTCCTTGCAATCTCTCTTGGACTACTACATAAAATCTGAATTTTTTGTCTTCATTTTTATCTGTAAAATAATGGGTTAATAAATTTACTACTAAAATGAAATAACTATTGTCTCTAGGAATCTTGTTGTATGTTATCCATAGGTTGTCTATTAGGTATCTTTGAGGTCTATCTATCTTCGTTTCTGGTTTTACCCTGAAACTTAGATTAGACGGAGGATAGAAAATTAGATTTTGTTTCCCAAAATATATTCTTTCTATGCTTGCCGTATTTAGTCTTGTCTGTGGTTGAAATAGAGTATTTCCTAAAAAAGTCTGCAGATACAAGTCTGTCCACTTGAACTTGAACTGGATGCTTTGTCTTTATCTTTGCCTGTAAAGGGTGCTTTGTAAAAATATTTATCACAAAGCACAAGTCATATTTTATATCTTATAATAAGTGACGGCAAGACTCAAATCTTGATCTACTATGTTATGATTCATTTATAGCAAACTATACAATTGTTGATGGCATAGAATGTGCAGTAATTTCTCTGTTGAGATTACAAATTACAATTGTTATTCTTCTCTGCGCTAAATATACTAAACCTTTAATGATGTCGCTCAATTTCTTATCTAAGGAAATCGACGGACGTCCCTTGATTTTAAAGAAGGCAGTCGGTCAATTTTATTAAGCCACCCCATCATTTTCCAAAATAGTCGAGCCCGTCAATTTTGAGTCAGTTTTAGGTAGAGGTCGTCCATCGATTTTGACCCTCAATTTTCAACATTTTCTACTAATGTTTTCCCTTCTTTTTTCTTAATACCTTTTGACCTGCTTTTAACTAATCAATTAAATATTGTTGACTAGCTTTATTAATTTCTAAAAAGATCTTGACTACCTTTTTTATCTTTTACGTATTTGCTAAGCTCATTAAGTTCAAACTTAAAATAGCATAAGCTTCTTAATTCCTCTAAAAGTCATCTTTGCAATTTTATGGTTTGCGCCATGTCTTCATGATTATTATATTTTTTTCGTTCCATAGATTTATTTATATAAATTGAAAAGACGAATACTTCAAATCTAAATCTGAACTTGGGGTGTGCTTGGTATGAAGGAAAATGTTTTCCTGGAAAATAAGTTGATTTTTGACTTCTTTTCTCATGTTTGGTTGGTGAGTAGAAAATATTTTCCGGAAAAGATTTTTAGTGTTTGATTTATGAATGATTTTTTTTTTGAGAAATATCTTTTATTTTTACTAGGGTAGAAAATAATTTTTGAAATTGAAAATATTTTTTAAAAACAAACTTAAATT
>NC_064283.1:15575232-15599704 GCF_019186545.1 Solanum stenotomum | reverse complement strand
TGGTTGGGGGGCTGGTTTGAGGGTAGGGACAAAATAAATTGATTTTTTCAACAAAAAAGTAATTGTAGTTTGAAGTTGGAAGAGAGGTTTGGAAAATGTTTTCCTTAAGTTTTGAAGGGAAGTCATTTTCCTTAAATTTGAGGAAAATGAGTTGATTTGGAAAACATTTTCCAAAACATTTAACCCAACCAAACATGAGAAAATTGGAAAACATTTTTCAGTTGATCAAACACACCCTTGATCAAGTTGGCTAGTGTTGCACCTAAAATTTTCAAATTTGAATTCGGCTCTGCCCCATCTTGTATGAGATAGAGAGATTATTTTCAACTGGGAGAAAAAAGAAAGTATCTAAGTAAAAATAGTAAAACAATATTAATATTAATGATAATGAGAAGAGTAAATAAAGATTATTTTTCGATTAAAGATTAATCTTATGATATTTTTATAAAATATGCAGATTTAATACATGAAGTATTGTTAAGTATTGCTAGCTATAGACGATAACAATTAAAAAGTATATTTATAAGCAATAAATTATTAAATATACTTACCCAAATAATTCTAAATATAATTCTTATGCATGCATACTTTAAAAGAGGACGAGGATATTAGTTATTAGAAGAATAGAGCAAGAGCAAAACATGAATCTTCTAGTTTGTTTATGTTTCAATCTTGTGTAATCAGGGTTATGATCAATGTATGAATATTTCATGCTTAATTATTGATTGTTTAGGAGAATCTACCATTCATGTGTTGTTGTTTTAACTTTGTGTTGACTGGCCATCCATGAGGGTAAATTAATACTTACTAATTTTTGGTGGAAAGTAGATTGTGGGTTGATGAGAGTAGGGTTCATTCCGGGGCGGACACACGCAGTGGCGGAGTCAGAATTTTTTATTAGGGGTTCAAAATCTGAAGAAATAGACACACGAAGTAGCCTAAGGGGGTTCAACATCTACTATATATACATAAAAAATATTTTAACCATGTAAAAATAATATAATTTTCCGCTGAAGAGGATCGGATGACCCCCCTAAAGATAGGATGGCTCCGCCATTGGACACACGTATAGAAAAAATATATATATGTATATAGAAAATACTGGAAAGTTGATATAAGAAACTCACGAGCACCAATAAAACAAAAATGCCTTATGGGTGATTTAGTTCTCAAGTTGAATTCAATGGTTTCCTCCAGCGAGGATTCAAATCTTGGCAACAACCTCTATTTTTTGTTGGAAAAAAGTAAACTGAAACTTCTTCATAGTTTTTTTTACTCTTCTTTTTATATACATTTTCATGGTTGATTTTTTGCTTATATTTTTTTTAAATATTGTTTTTCTATTTTTTGTATTTCATTTACTAACTAAACTATATAAATATTAGTAAGTTTCTAAACAAAAAAAAATTGACTTGAGCACAAATACACGACCATCAAATCCTGAATCCGTCACTAGATTCATCTATGGATGGATTAGCATTTAGGACGAAGACATATCTAGTTTGTGTTGCTTGGCTTGAATACTTGAAGATTTATAAATGCATCAGGGATGATTTACTACATGCCTACTTAATGATGTAGGTGCGAGGTTGATCTTGATAGAAGGTTAGATGTCCTAGAGATCATGATCATACTATTAATGTTGTGATTCAAAAAATTCGACATATATTTTAAATATGCTTGACAACAATAATCAGATAAGAGGAAAGCTGCAAGCTTCATAGCCTTATTAGGCTCTAATCTCTCTTTGAACAATTCCTGAAATTGAATTGTCTAACATTACTTTTTACTTGTGATCACATATACTTGCATGTGTATTGGAAGGACAACACACACCAAGTCAAATGAAGGAGTTAACGGAAACATGTCACATATCAAAATGTTATAATATGTAAAGTCAAATAATCAAAGGCCAATGAAATTCACTTATCATGTGTACAATTGACATTTCTGATTTTACTTTAATCTGATTGGTTAAAAAAAGTTTGTGTTTATTACTACTTGTCCACCATAAAATTATAAACATGGGTCTCAAAATTCAGAAAGAGGGACCGAATGCTAATAAGACAGTAAAGAGAAAGTTCGTGGATCAAACGATGCATATTTTCTGCAAGTTACAAGTTCAAGCAATCAAAATTCAAGTACAAGTCAAGATCAAGCTTTTAAATTCAAGTATAAGTCAACATCAAAATTTAAAATCAAACTCAAAAGTACTTGAATTAAAATTCTGAAAAGAAGATACAAAAGATTGTTATAATATTTTTCTATCTTGAATATAATTTTTTAAACGCGATTTTTATTGTTTATGTTACTAGCAAAGGGTGAATTTTTTTTTTCCTCGTGGCGTGGTTTTGAACCTGTCTAACAACAATATACCATTTTTTTTTCTTTTTAGATCTAACATTGGTTTTGCATTCATATGTTTATAATTAATTAGAAGTCTTCACAAAAGAAAAGGCCTAAGGCCAAATATCTTAATACTCGGCCATAAAAGTTACAAAAGCTTTACTCTCCAACTTAATTAATAAATGCTTTAATGAATAAAAAGAAAACTAAAGGTCGAATATTTTTATATTCAATTATACTGATTAATGGATATTATATTCCCCGGTCTAATTGATTAAAAGTGTACATGTAGAATACTAACTTACTAAGATCGAATATTTTATTTCTGGATCAATTAAAATTCGGAAAAACCTAACCTCATAATATGGTCCTTTTTTATTTTTTATTTTTTATTTTAGTCCTTTGATTGATTTCATGTTTCTTATTACCTTTAAATCTACTTTTAATTAATCTATTAATTATTGTTGATTAGCTTTATGTATTAACTAATTTCTAAAAAGATCTTGACTATTTTTTTTGTCTTGTATTTTATTAACATTAGGCCATTAAGTTAAAATTTAAAATAACATAAGGTACTTCCTCCAAAAGTCTTTTTTTTCAAGTTATATCGTTTGCCTAGTATTGTTAAAATTATTATAATTTTCCGTCATTCGCAATATTTTATGGTTCTTCATTTTCTGTATATGACCTTTTTTTCCTAGGTCCAATCAAGACACATTTAGACACTTCCTACAAAAGTCTTCTTTTTAAGTTTTATGATTAATTTGACTCATGTTGTCATAATTATTATAGTTTCTCATTCAATCAATTTATATATATACATTGAAAAGATGCATAATTCAAATCAAAATCTTAGGTTGATTAATTCAAGTTGATGAGCGTAACATCCAAAATCATCAAATTTTGAATTTACATCTACCTCACATTGTACCCGCTAAAGAAATTGTTCCCGATAAAACTTATGTTCAAGAAAAATGTTTTCAAAGTAAAAATAGTAGGATAGCTAAAGATACTACTAAAACAATATTAATAGTAAAGATAAGGAGAAGAGAAAATACAGATCTTTTTTCCATCAAAGGCGGTCGGAAAAAAAGAAAATTTAACCATTAAGCAAATATAATTTTTATAATATGTAGATTTAACGCATCCATTAGCTTCAGATCAGACTTTATTGGGTACAACAACAACGAGAACTTATAGCACATGATCCCTATTTAAACCCTCGACCTTTGCAGTCAAACATGCAATCCTCCTTTGTAAACTCATCCGTGCATTTCTTAAAGCAAAATTCTCTACCTCCATCATTTGTTGATACCTATCATTGAAAAAAAATTGATTTACAATTTTTTAAAAAGAAGATAAATTAACATGCAAAAGTAAAAATATAAGTATGTTATGTGATTTACCAAGAGGATTTGATGCAATTGAAAATGGAACAATTAAAAGAAGGAAAACAATCAAAAACTTGGGAAACTCCATTTGAGGCTTATAATCTTCTTGATTGATATATGCTTAGAGTATAAAACTTGGTATCAAAATAGAAAAAGAAGTAGTTATTTATAAAGGGATGAAATAAGTAGATACACATAAATTCTTTTGTATAGATAAAAGGGCATTTAATATTTTGGGAGGGGGAAACGCAAGACTTATTAATTTGCAATTAATGAAGGTCTTAATATTAATTATTTAGTTCTTGATTATTAAATCTGTTTATTTTCAAGGCAGTGGCGTAGCTAGAAATTTCACGAAGGGTGTCCAAGAATTATATAAGCAAAAAAAAAAAATTCATAAATGGACGCACTAAAAAATTCAAAATCGAACTATGTACTATTAATATTTTTTTATGAATAAATGTTCTAAAATTTTAAAAATCAAATCGCATGATATGTAGCTTAATCATTTTTAAGTTTCAAACTTACACTAATCTCTAGTGACGACAAAAATATCGAGACACGAAAAATTGAAGTAGAAACAAATGAGGTCTTCTTTTGTTTGCTTTTAACAGCATTGTACAAATATTAGAATTTTATTTCAAACTTTAATGAAAAGAAATAAAAAATCAAATTCATTGAAAATTCAATTAGCTTTATTAGATTTTTAAGTTAAAGATTTATAAGAAATTTACTAACTCTTAGACAATTAAAGGAATAATAAAATATGAGCTCTTTAAAAAATGACTTGCTTTTAACAGCATTATACAAATATTAGAATTTTATTTCAAACTTTAATGAAAAGAAATAAAAAATCAACTTCATTGAAAATTCAATAAGCTTTATTAGATTTTAAAATTATAGATTTATAAGAAATTTACTAACTATTATCTTAGATAATTAAAGGTATAAGGAAATATGAGCTCTTTAAAAAATGACTATAAAAGATAAGTTGTTGGAGGGATTTGAACCTGCGTGTCAAAGCTCAACAAGGGAGCCTCCAACCGCTGAGCCGCAATAGCTTATTATGACAAGGGTGTCCAAAATATTAAATTTAACCATTTTGAACAGGATTTTACTTAGGTGTACGGTATAATTTTCCGACGAATTGGACACCCTCAAGACACTGTAGCTCCGCCCCTGTTTCAAGGTCTGAATCTTAATCATTAAGTGTATTTGTTTTCCTTATTTTGTAACTATTTAATGAGTTTTAATGATTAAGATCTATGACAAGTCTTAATATCATTAAAATATCTATTTAAGAATTTCTTCAAAGATGACAGTTCACGGCGGAGCTAGAAATTTTACTATGGGTGTCAAAGAATAATGGTGTATGGCTGTCAAAATAAAACAAAAAAAATAGTGTATTTCAAACTTTAAATATATATCTTTAAATGTAGAATTTGACATATATATACAATGTAATTTTCCGATGAAGGTTGTCTAGTTGGACACCTTTGGATGGTTGTAGCTACACCACTACCCATAACAACCATTTCACCCACAACTACCAACACCATCAATAACAATCCTTAACTCAACCACAACCACCACTATCTTTAATCACCAAAATCAATAGTCATTACCATTAATCATTATTTGTAATCATCATCACCAATCATTATTATATCGACTACGTAACACCTCATATTCGATAAAGGCTAGAAAGGGGTCAAGTAGGCAAAAAGTGGACCATGAAACCCTCCACGGATCCCCTAGACGGACCGTGAATAGGACCACGGTCCGTTAATGGGCTCGTGGTAGGTTTCTAGATTCTGTCGGGGCAGGCTTCACTTTGACAGACGCCCAGATGGCCCATGGTGATGATGACGGGTCATTAAAGGGGTCTTCAAGTGGCCTAAATCAAAAGGGGTCCTCCCCTAGTCACTGGTCAAGGACCACATGCGTCTAAACGACCCGTGAAGCCCCACATGGACCGTGAAGTCGTCCGTGAAGGGGGTTTATTAGACTTAGGGGTCGTTTGGTAGAGTGTATTAGGAAAAATAACGCATGCATTAGCACTGTGTATTACTAGTACCTTGTTTGGTACTCTTTTCCAACCTATGTTTAACTAATGCTTGCATTAGTTATACACTCTATTGTGTATTAAAGTGTGTATTGCTAATACCATGGATTTCTAGGTATTAGCAATGCAATGGTTTTAATGCATGCATTAGATTAACTACTGACAAAACTACCCTCTATTAATAATAATAATAATAATAATAATAATAATAATTATTATTATTATAATTATTATTATTATAATAATAATTATTATAATAATAATAATAATTATTATAATTATAGTAATAATTATTATTATTATTTTTGTAAAAGAATGTGGGGGTATTTTTGTAAACAAATATTTTTTTAATAGTTTTTATACAAGGCTTGCTATTTCCAATACATCAAACCAAACAATGTATAAGAAATAATGCTTGCATTACTAATACATCATATTCAGCATTATTCTTATACACTCTACCAAACGACCCCTTAGAGTTTAGGGTCAACTTCAAACAATCATATCTTTTAGTACATACAGAATTAGGTGACCTATAACCTAACAAATTAAAGATATGAGTCCTCTTTTAAACGCCACAGAGTTTGCCTAATTCCAAGCTCGGAGTAAAAATTTATGCCCGAAATAGTGAAGCCATATCGGGCAGAATTTCTTCACAACCCGTTAGACGGGCCGTGGTTCTCTTGACGGCTCGTCTAGGCCTTCCAGTGAGTCAATTCGGCAGTTTTAAGTCAGGGGCTTTTAGGTCTTTTCCCAATTGTTTTAACTCAATAATAAGTCATTTTGCCTTCTACTCAAAGCCCTATATAATGATTTTAAACCCCCAAATCACCCAAACTCAATTTACTAATTCATTTTAATAAGTTAACAGAAATTTATCTTTTTTTCAATACCAGCATTATCATTAAATAACTATATAAAAGTAGTAGTGATCAAATTTAAATTTCAAATCATAAGTAATAAAATTAATTCAATAAAAAAAACTCTAATAAAGATTTTTTCAAGGGAAGTGCTAATTTAATTCATTAATTCAATATGGATGAATGTATGAAGGGAAAAGACTCAAATATATCATCAAGCTTTGAGAAAAGACTTATTTATATCATTAGCTAAAATTTTAACTTATCTATATTATTTTAATTAACAAATAATTGCATGAATATAAACTTTTTCTCAAACAGAATGAATGCATTGGATTCATAACATTATCATTTCCCTGCAATGAATTTTGTCGTATACATATACACCAATTCTTAATAATTCATGTACCAATTAAATGAAGTCTTCAATTCTTGTATTTGATTAAATGAAGTCTTCAATTCTTGTATTTGAAAAGACACTTTGTAAACTATAAGTAGATGATCATTCTCATGTGAAGAAAATAACTACAATATTTAAAGACATTTAAATAAAATAATCTCCATATCTCTAATCTATATTCATATTTTGTATCGCTTATATTTTATAAGAGCTAATTGAATATTAGTTTATTTCACATGCATCATCTATGGGTGACTGTTAAAATGTCGGCTAATATATGCAAATCTTTAATGATTTATTTTAGATAGATTTAAGTCTCAAATATATTTCCCCCACGTGATTTTTTTTTAAAAAAAAAGTCTTTTGTCATGTTGCTGGAATTATTGTGATACAATATTAAAGGCGGCTCCACAAGCCTAAAAAGAACAGTAGCCTTAAGCTTTTTTGCAATAATAAATTAAAGATATTTTTCTCAAAAATATATATTAATTATTATTTATAAAAAATATAATTTTATAAATTTAAAATAATTATTACAAATTTAAAATACTATGTCTCAAAAAAATTAAAAACTGACTATAATAAATTATTAAAAATAAAATAAAATTTAAAATTTTAATCGAATTTAATTTTAACTATTATAGATTTATAGTGCATGCCTGTCAGGCAGCCTTATGAGTAATAAGTGATTGCTCATAAATATCTTATTTCATTGAAAACGCCCTCTTATACATATACCTATGACTTGTTGTAAAGCAAATATGGATGTCATGTGGCCCCAACAATTTGAGGACTTACATCACTTGTAATAGTGTAATGCCAAGGCTCATGCCATGTGGGATTAACTCATTGGAGGGCCACCATCACTTGACCAATTAAAATAGCCAAGTTATACATTTGTAAGTCATCTTTTGGCTATAAATAGCCATTACATTTACAAAGGAATATACACGTATTGAAATACATTACTCTCTCAATTGTCCTTTTAGTATATTAATTTTAGTTAGTTATTTTATAACACGTTATTAGCACGAGTCTCTGTCAGTTCAAGTAAAGACTTTAAAAGCCTCGAAGGTATAATTTTAACTTTCTTAAATTATGTCAAATCTTTCTAAACTTGAATTTCTTGCTTTAGACATATCGGAAAAAGGCTATCTATCATGGGTACTTGATGTAGAAATTCATCTTGATGCGATGGATCTGGCAGACACCATCCAAGAAAAAAATCAAGCATCGAATCAAAACCGTGCTAAGGCAATGATATTTCTCCGTCATCACCTTGACGAGGGTTTAAAAATGGAATATCTCACTGTTAAAGATCTTTTGGTGTTGTGGACTAATTTAAAAGATAGATATGACCACCTGAAGTTGGTCGTCCTTCCACAAGCACGTTATGACTGGATCCATTTGAGGCTTCAAGATTTTAAATCTATTAGTGAGTATAACTCTTTCATGTTTAAAATCATCTCACAATTAAAATTATGCGGAGAAAATATCAGTGACCATGATATGTTGGAGAAAACATTTTCCACTATCCCTGCCTCGAGTATGCTCTTGCAGCAGCAATACCGAGAAATGGGATTTAAAAAATATTCAGAATTAATTTCACATCTCCTTGTTGATGAACAACATAATGACTTACTAATGAAAAATCATGAAAGTCGACCTACTGGTTCTATGCCATTTCCTGAAGTAAATACGACAAATTTTCACCAATCTAAGCGTGGAAAAGGTTGTGGCCCCAGTCGTGGCCTTGGCCGTGGTCGAGGAAGAAATCTCAATCATGGTGATCGTCTTGCACTAAATAATAACCTTCACCACTAGTAGTGTAAGAAGAAGGATGAA
The DNA here is from genome assembly GCF_019186545.1 of Solanum stenotomum. NCBI lineage: Eukaryota > Viridiplantae > Streptophyta > Magnoliopsida > Solanales > Solanaceae > Solanum > Solanum stenotomum. The sequence continues at coordinate 15,590,797 of NC_064283.1, read as the reverse complement.
AAGCATGAAGTGATGCAGAAGAAAAATTCAGACAACAAATGTTATCGTTGTGGTGGAAAAGGGCATTGGTCACGTACCTGTCGTACGCCAAGGCAGCTGGTTGAGTTGTATCAAGCTTCCTTGAAGGAAGTGAAAAATAACGCAGAAGCCAACTTTATCTCTGAAGATAATGTTGAACCCATGCATCTAGATATAACAGATTTCTTAGAGAATCCCGAAGGAAAAATAGATCACCTGATAGATGATGGGTCTGTAATAATGTAAATATATTTTACTTATGTCGTTTGTATGAACTAGTATGAATATGTTTTCCTAGTCTTGTAAATAAATAAAAGGTTGTGTAATGTTTTCTTTTAGTAATAATATTATAGTGTTTACTTCGTTTATATCTTTTATCTTGAAGAGTATATGGATACCTCTCAAATTTTGTTTGGATAATGATCAATCATGAAGATATTTGTATAAGTGATAGTGGAACAACGCACGCCATATTCAAAGATGAGAAATACTTCTCTTACTTGCTTAGAAGAAAAGCAAATGTTACTACAATTTTTGGTAATTCGAACTTAATAGAAGGCTCCGGAAGAGGTACTATATTTCTGCCTAAGGGGACAAAACTTGTTATAGAAGATGCATTGTTCTCTTCTAAATCCCCAAGAAACCTGTTAAGTTTTAAAGATATTCGCCGAAATAGATATCATGTTGAGACAATAAATGAAATGAATGTTGAATACCTTGGTATTACCAAGATTGTCTCAGACCAGAAATATGTGTTAGAAAAATTATCAACTTTATCTTTTGGCTTATATTATGCAAAAATAAGTACAATTGAAGCACACTCTATCGTAAACTAGAAACCTTTGTGCTTTGGCATGACCAAATAGGTCATCCAGGATCAATAATAATGAGACGAATCATTGAAAACTCAAATGGACATCCATTAAAGAACCTGAAGATTCTTACAAATGATAAGTTTTCATGTGCAGTTTGTTGTCAAGGCAAATTGATTACTAGGCCAACACCAATGAAGGTTAACATTGAATCCCCTCAATTTTTAGAACGTATACATGGGGATATCTGTGGACCTATTCATCCATCTAATGGGTTGTTTAGATATTTTATGGTCTTAATAGATCTGTCTTCAAGATAGTCTCATGTGTGCCTCTTATCATCTCGCAATCTGACGTTTGCGAAATTATTGGCACAATGATACGATTAAGAGCGCAATTTCCAGATTATTCCATTAAGGCAATTCATTTGGATAATGCTGGAGAATTCACGTCCCAAGCTTTTGATGATTATTGCTTATCAATATGGATAAAAGTTGAACATCCTGTAGCTCATGTTCATACTCAAAATGGCCTTGCTGAGTCATTTATTAAGCGCTTACAATTGATAGCAAGACCTCTACTTATGAAAACTAAGTTGCCCATTACTGTTTGGGGTCATGCTATCTTACATGCAGCATCCCTTGTTCGTCTCAGACCGACTTATTATAATAAATACTCTTCGTCACAATTGGTATTTGGTCATGAACCAAATATTGCTCATCTATGAATTTTTGGATGTGATGCATATGTGCTAGTAGCACCACCTCAGCGCACTAAGATGGCCCCCAAAGAAGGCTAGGCATATATGTTGGGTTTGATTCGCCCTCCATAATTCACTACCCTTGAGCCATTGACGGGAGATTTATTCACTGCAAGATTTGCAGATTGTCGATTTGATGAAACAAGTTTTCCGCAATTAAGGGGAGAGAAAAAGGAACTTAAAAGTAAAATTGCATGGAAAGTTTCATCATTATCTCATTTTGATCCACGTTCCCCAGTATGTGAACAAGAGGTCCAAAAGATCATCCATTTGCAAAACATAACAAATCAAATGCCAGACGCATTTACTGATTTGAAAAGGATAACAAAGTCACATATTCCTGCAGTGAATGTGCCTATCCAAATTGACGTCCCAAAAAGACCATCTACAAGTGTCATGGCTTCTGAATCACAAACACGCCTGAAGCGTGGTAGACCATTGGGTTCAAAAGACAAAAGTCCTAGAAAAAGAAGCTCAAAAAGTAAAGATGACACTATAAAAGAGTCTCATGAAGAAGTTCAAGATCTGATTAATCCTGATATTCTTGAAGAAATCAGTGAACCCGAGACTCAAGTGAATAAAAAACTTTCAATAAGTTCTACAGGTGATGGGATAAATTTAGATCGATCGAAAATCATAATGGATAGTGTTTTTGCATATAATGTTGCACTTAACATCATGCAAGACAATAAGGATCTTGAACCTTTATCTGTTGAAGAATGTCGACGAAGATGTGATTGGCCAAAATGGCAAGAGGCAATTCAATCAGAATTGAACTCACTTGCTAAACGTGAGGTTTTTGGGCTTGTAGTCCAAACCCCAAATGGTGTAAAATATGTTGGCTATATATGGGTTTTTGTGCGAAAAAAAATGAGAGAAATGAAATTGTAAGATACAAGGCATGTTGCACAAGGATTCTTTTAAAAGACCCGGTGTCGACTATGAAGAGACATATTCATCGATTATGGATGCAATAACTTTTCGATATCTCATCAGTTTAGTTGTACATGAAAATCTTGAAATACATCTAATGGATGTGGTTACAGCTTATCTTTACGGTTCACTTGATAATGAAATCTATATGAAAATTCCAGAAGGACTTAAAATGCCTGAAACATATAGTTAAAAACCTCGGGAAATGTGTTCAATCAGATTACAAAAGTCATTATACGGCTTAATACAATCAGGGTGCATGTGGTATAATCGCCTCAGTGAGTACTTGATAAAAGAAGATTATATAAACGATGCAATTTGTCCTTGTATTTTTATTAAGAAATAAGGGTTTGTTATTCTTGCTGTTTATGTTGATGACATAAACCTCATTGGAACCCCAGAAGAGGTTCAAAAGGCAATTGAATATCGAAAAAAAGAATTTGAGATGAAAGACCTTGGAAAGACAAAATTTTGTCTTGGTCTACAAATTGAACATTTAGCAGACGGGGTCTTCATCCATCAATCTGCCTATACTGAGAAAATCTTGAAACGATTTTACATGGACAAAGCACATCCATTAAGTACTCCAATGGTTGTCCGATCACTTGAAGTGAGTAAAGATCCATTCTGACCTCAAGAAGAAAATGAGGAACCTCTTGGTCCTGAAGTACCTATCTTAGTGCGATTGGCGCACTTATGTATCTTGCTAATGCTACAAGACCTGACATGCATTTTCTATTAATTTATTAGCAAAATATAGTTCTCCCCCTACACTAAGACATTGGAATGGAGTTAAACATATATTGTGATATCTAAAGAGGACTAGTAATATAGGCTTATTTTATACTAACAAAGATAGTGCATATCTTGTTAGTCATGCAGATGCAGGTTATTTATCTGACCCATATAAAGCTCGATCTCAAACGGGCTATTTGTTCACATACGGAGGTACTACTATATCATGGCGATTTACGAAAAAGTTTATTGTCGCTACTTCTTCAAATCATGCTGAGATAATAGACATTCATGAAGCAAGTAGAGAATGTGTATGGTTGAGATCAGTGATACATTTCATCAAAGAAAGATGTGGTTTGAAGTATGATGTCAAGGTACCCACAATGCTCTTTGAAGACAATGTTGTATGCATAGCTCAATTAAGAGGAGGCTTTATAAAAGGAGATAGAACAAAGCACATTTCACCAAAATTATTCTTCACACATGATCTCCAGAAGAATGGTGATATTGATGTACAGCAAATCCGTTCAAGTGATAATCCAGCAGATTTATTCACTAAATCTTTACCAACCTCAACTCTTGAAAAGATGGTACACAAGATTGGAATGCGAAAATTCAACCATCTAAATCGTGGTTTTTATCAGGAGGAGTAGAATACGTACTGTACTCTTTTTTCCTTAGTCTAGGTTTTGTCCCAGTGGTTTTCCTAGAAAGGTTTTTAATGAGGCAACAAGTAATGTGTATTATGTATGTCTATGTATATTTTTGTTTTTTCAACTTTTCTTTTACATGGACATCCAAGGAGGAGTGTTGTTGTAATGACCCGAAAGGTCATTTTGGTAATTTTTTGTGGAAATGACTATTTTACCCTTTCGGTAGTTGCCCTGAGTCCCATGTTTTGTGGTTGTAAAGTTGGTTTGAGGAAAAGTTGGTAAAAAGTTGAGTTTTTGAGAAGTTGAGTTTTTATGAGTTAAAGTTGGTTAAAAAGTGCTTTTTCGAGTCATTTGGAGTTTCGGGACTCGGATCGGATTTCCGTCAATTCCGGCAGTTTTAGAATGTTGAAACGGGTCTGTGTGAAGTTACCGAGTTGAATTTGGAGTTGAAACGAAGAATTGAGGTCCTAAGTTGCTAAAGTTGTGAAATTTTGATAAAGAGTTGACTTTGGTCAACATATGAGGTTCCGAGGCTCAGATTGAAATTCCGAGAGTACCGTTGGTTTCAGGAGGCGATTCTAAGTCTAGAATGAGTCTTGGTTGAATTTTTAGACGCTCCGTTTGAGTTTCGAATTTTTTTGGCGTTAAACTAGTTTCTTGGCATCTTATTGAATTTCGGGTCAAGGAGTCCTCTAATTCAAATTCCGACGGTTCCATTGAGTCCGGAACGTCGAATTTAGTGGGGGTACATATTTAGTTTGTGTGCACGAGATTCCGAACGAATCTCGAGGGTCCAACGGGGACTTAAACTTTGGGGTTATTATTGTGTTTCAGCTGCAACAGCAGCCCTTTTTTTAAGTCAAAAATCAGTAGCTATTTTCCCACAACTTGAAAATACCCATTTCTCCATTTTTAGACTTTGAGAGCTCAAAAATAGGCGATTTCAAGTGGTTTTTTCGCAAGGAATTCATTGGGTAAGTTATTTCCAACTTATGTCTTTGATTTCCATCGATTATTTATGGATTTTAACATCAAAATTTGAGATTTCAAGTGTAAAATTTGGGGGTTTTTGCCTAATCCGAATTTAATAGAAAATTTGAGTTTGTGAACTCATTTCAACTCCTTTTTCGAAATGGTTTTCACTATTGGATTCTAAATTTCTTGGGGAACATTTTTCACTAAAGATTTCTAGATTTCAAGAATATTTTCCGAAATGAGATTTTTGACCATTTTACCCTTTTTCTCCAAATTTCACGATATTGGTGTTGGTAGATTCGTATTGATTGTGGGATTCCATTTATGAATAGATTGTGGTGATTTGGAGCGTGCTCGGAAGGGTAAAACTCAAATTTGAGTTACTAGTTGAAGTGTTTTGAGGCAAGTGACTTCTAAACTTTGTTAAACTCTTAGACTACACATGACCACTTTCCTAATTGTGTTGGGGAGTAATGGGGATTGAGGATGGGTTTTATTTGTTGATTGAAATTGTTGTAAATGAAAGATGGGGAATAAAACGAGCTAAATATGTTATTGTGACTTGAATTTGTTGAATAAGTCATGTGATAACTGATATTGAGGGGATAGAAGAGCATGAGTAGGCTATGATTGATACAGACATTGATGTTGAGACAGATGATGTGTAATACTATGATGTGGTCGTGATATGGTTGTGATTGAGACAGATGATGTGTAATACTATGATGTGGTCGTGATATGGTTGTGATTGAGACAGATGATGTGTAATACTATGATGTGGTCGTGATATGGTTGTGATTGAGACAGATGATGTGTAATACTATGATGTGGTCGTGATATGGTTGTGATTGAGACAGATGATGTGTAATACTATGATGTGATCGTGATATGATTGTGATTGATGACATGTGCATATTCATTATTCATCCCATGTGTGAACTATCTGTTGCATGAGTTCTGAGACACTGATATGAGGATGGATGGATATGAGACACAGTTGAGACTAGCTCCGGCTAGAGATATATGAGATGGACTAGCTCCGGCTAGCGATTTGGATGCCGATGGGATCTGGTTCCGGCGGTGATACATGGTCCATGTGTGGCCCCCATGGGTTCTGATTTGAGTATTCAGCGCGGTCTGATTACGTCAACAGATGTGTATCTTAGGACAGACATGCATCACGACTACATGACATCATTATTGCATTTGCATCGCATTTGACTTCATCTTTGTCTGTGGTGTGTGGATTTTACCTATTTGCCCCTCTTCATGTGATATATGATCTATTTGCTCTTACATGAGGATATGAGGTTGATGTTGAGACACTGTTGGATATATCTGTTGATTATGAATTGTGTAGTATAGGTTGTTGGTTCGCTGTTAGAATGAAGTTTCGGTGGTTCGGTTGGGATTGAAAGGAGTTGTTTGTAGCTGCTAGTTTAGCTTAGTTTAGTGTTACTTGCGAGTACCTGTTGCTTTTGGTACTCACCCTTGCTTCTACACAGTTATGTAGGTTAACAGCTCTATCAGATCCGGCTTATTACTCATCTTCAGATTAGAGCTTCCAGACTTACTTGAGAGGTAGCGGTTCATTCCAGACGTGCCCTCAAGTTATCTATATTTACTGTTCTGTTCTATTCTAGAACTTTACTATGAGACTTGTGTATTTTATTCAGATTCCGTACTAGAGGTTTGTACATGTGACAACCAATTATGGGGTTATGTTGAATTTATTTAAAGACTTTCGTTTATCTTTCTATCTTATTCTTGTTTTATTAATTTCGTATCGTCGGGTTTTTGGGTGTTAGGTTGACGTGTCCGGTGGGGTTTGGGCACGTGCCATCACATCCGATTTTGGGGTGTGTCAGTTGTAAAGCAAATATGGATGTCATGTTGGCCCCAACAATTTGAGGACTTACATCACTTGTAATAGTGTAAAGCCAAGGCTCATGCCATGTGGGACTAACCCATTGGAGGGCCACTATCACTTGACCAATTAAAATGGCCAAGTTATACATTTGTAAGTCATTTTTTGGCTATAAATAGCCATTTCATTTACAAAGGAATATATATGTATTGAAATACATTACTCTCTCAATTGTCCTTCTTTTAGTATATTTGTCACGCCCCAAGCCTACACCCTGGACGTGGCTGGCACTCGAAGACCATTGTTGGCCCCCAAGCGAACCCTTGGCTTAGCTTTCTTAATTCAACGGAAACCTAACTCAACAGAATAACTTCATGCAATGCAAGGACATAAAAAATAACTTAGCTGATAAAATCTGGCCTAAAAGGCAACTCGAGTCCCAAAATAGAATATTTACATATATACATAGATGAGAGACTCAATACTAACTGATTGCCTGTCTATGAAACCTCTATAATACTGAGATGGATGTTGGGACAGACCCCGCAACATCCTAATAAAAACAAAACTAAGAAAAACGAAATAACAAAGTCCTCCGGAATACAAGAAAGCTCACCACTGACTCTGGAGTGCTCAGCTGGATCAACGACGTGCTGGATGCTGATCCTGGATACCTGCGTCTGCATTGTCATAAGATGTAGGTCAACTGGCATCAGTACATGGAATGTACGAGTATGCGAGTTGGACAGCTAAACAACAACTTAAGCTTGAAAGGGATACAAAAAAGAACTTACCTTGGCTCTGTTCAACTCATGAATAAATGAACTCAGTATAAAGTAATGAGACACATGCAATATATATAGCTTGCAAAACTATTTAAAACATGACGTCAAAATCATATTTATAATATCATGAAAAGACCATGCTTCCTCTCAAAGTCTACTTATGCAATGCATGAATGAAGTCCCATACCCCCATCCACACTAAGTAGAACCCCTCGAGGAACCATGCAATTTCTACTGTGGGAGTTCTCTAACCGACATCCACCACTACATGCTTAAGTAGTGATACAACGTTTTACCTCACGTTGCCCAAGGACCATCCTATACCTTGTCGTGATATAGGACTTTACATTAACTTTACCTTAGTGGATCCACTAGCTTAACTTTACGTGATCATCTAAAAAGTATGACCCGTCAAATCTCATGTTTGGCAACATAGTTCTATGGGGGCTGTGAGTTCTTTGAACGCTCCCCCAATTCGATGCTCAAGACTACTCCCAAAAATACTTTAGCTCATAAGTGTTTTAAACACATCTTTCTTTAGTTGAGATAATTACTCAAAACTTAGCCCAAAGGCTCTTGAAAACTCATTCTAAAGAGAACATATCAAAACCATATTTTAATATGATCATTGATGACTCGGGATATTCATACTGCTTAAACATTGATGGTATATCTAGAGACCATACTGTTTAAACATTGATGACATACTCAATTTGTCATACTAATCATGTTTTAGAAACTCTTTCGCAAAACTCATTTTTTTCTCAAAAAAGAGATAGTACTCAAACTACTCAAAACTCTTTTGGAAATCTCAGTTTCCTTTCATCTTAAATGTGAAAACTTTTATAAACTTCTTTGGGAATACTTAGTTCCCTAATAACTTTTAAGAAATGAACTTGACTCTATACTCTTTACTTAACTTGAAACTCTATGCTCTTTACTCAACTTGAAACTTGAGCCTTAAAATGAAGTTAAAACGTTCAATAAAGACTCTTGAAAAACTTTAAAGACTTGCTTTGACTTACCTCTTAACTTCTAAGCTTGACTCTAACTTCACATGACTTCTAACTTCACTTGACTTTGATCCTAACTCGCCTTGAATTGGATTATGGATTCAAGGTATATGATCACATTTTATGGATGAGTTCGGGATGCCTAGATGTACCTTAGAGTGTTGAAAACAACTATAAAACATTGGTACATTACCAAGGAACATGTATGAAAAAGTGGGGAATGAATGGGAAACATTGGCGTCCTTGGCGCTCTGAGAGGCGCGGGGCGCCAGACCACAAAGCTCAGTAGGGGCCTGCTGGCGCTCTGCTAGGCACGCAACCCCAAGGGCTGGACTTCAGAGTCCCTTTTGGGGCGTGCTGGCTGGCGCGACGCCCCAGCCCTTTTCCCCGAAAACTCAACTTTTCTCCTTCATTTTTCCAACTCGAAACCTCCTTAACTTCAATGGATCCAGCCCCAAACACTTAGAATCATAAACCCCTCAACATACAATATATTTCAACTCACAAACACAACCGTAAACATGTCCCAAATCAACAAGAAACTTCAATACAATCACAACCAACAACTTCAACAAATACAACCAACAACTTCAACAAACATAATCAATCTTTTCTGGAAATTAAATGAGTTTGGCGTGTGGGGGAAAGAACCAAACCAACACTATGAACTCACATACCTTAATAGGGATCACCCCCGACGAAACGACGACGATCTCCTTGCTTGCTCTTCTCTTTCTCCTCTTCTTCTCCTCTTCACTCACAAACCCTCACTCTCACTCTTTTAAAAGGGGAAAAACTGATCTAAAAATCAGTCTAAATCCCTAATATAACCCAAAGAATTGGTTAGGGAAAAGACCAAAATGCCCTTACAAATTCGGACTAAACTGCCCTGCCAACAGCCCAACTTCCAAAGGGGATAACTCACTCATACGAACTCGGAATCGCACAAATTCGGCGGTGTTGGAAAAATCACTCCATGAGCTTTCCAAACATAACTTTAAATACACCTAACTCATCCTGAGCTAGGAGTTATGACTGCTCAAAGTTGGCCAAAAACTCACTTTTTTTCCTATACTTAACTAAAATTTCCAGATTTTAAATTCTTTCCAAATATATAACTATTTCCAATTCTAAGCTTCTTCATAGCTATTCCAAAGCCGGATGTTACAATATCTCCCCCTTGGGAACATTCGTCCTCGAATTTTCAACTACACACTTGTACTTCACGAGGGTTTTATTACACCCCTGAGTTATTTTAAAGTAGAATTATTTCCTTCGTGAAATGTTATTACCAGACATGTGTCTTGTGGTGGAATACACGCACCTGACACATGTATTTCACCATTTAATAATTTATTTTTTTAAAAAAAGTTCTTCTCCTTCCACTTCCTTTCTTTCTCAATCATTTCTTCAATCTAACTATGATAAACATCATTTTTACCTCAATAAATTTCTATATCTCTAACAATTATAAAAATGAAAATTCAAGTTGCCTTTTCATCTACTCCGAATCTGTAGAGCCTAGAAGATAGTGGTCCTAATCAAATCTTTCATCCAACCAATTCAACAATTTTTCCAAATTTTTTTTACATTCGTTCGATTTTCTTCCTTGGACAATTTCAGATACACATTAAATGGGTCATGAACATTCGAGATCAGATTCATCCCATGAACATTCGGTCGACAACTCAAAATCATCGCGGATGAGAAGACCAATTTGAGAAACCTCTCTCTCTTCCCCATTTTTTATTCTTACTCCCTCTAAAATTTTCATGATTAATTTATAAGTTGAGTTTTTGATTTTGATTCTTCATTGGTGTTAGGAGAACATGTAGGATTCTTCTTTTAAAATGTAGAAAAAATTGTTTTGTTTTAGTTCCTTTTAATTAATTTGAAAATATGTTTTTTAAATATACAATAACTTTACTTTGATTTTGTTACTCTAAGATCCATGACTTTTTAAAAAAAATGGGTATATTTTTTTAAAAAATAAATTTTATTTGTTAGATATGTTCTAAATAAATCTATTGAAAAATTATTTATTCATAAAATGCATTAGTTGTTGATAGTTTTTATACCAAACATCCATTGAAAACGCTTCAACAATGATAATGGTGAAAAATGTATAGTTGTATAGATAAATAAGAAGAAAGAAAGAGAAAGAAAAAAAGAAAATTAGAAAAAAAACGGAAATAAAAGAAAAATAAAAAATAGGCAACTCACTCTCTCAAAGAGATTGAAATACACTCTCTATGCCAGCTCAACACTTAAGGAGTTATTTATTCAATTTTAAAATAGTTCAAGGGGGTAATAGGACTCCCGCGGAGAATAGGTGTGTAGTTGGAAATCCGGTAATAGGTTGAGGGATCATTTGGCCATTTTCTCATTTTATACATGATTATCTAATTTTTTTTATATTTACCTACCAAACATCATATAAATTATTCAAAACTTAATACATAAATAACTAATTTTTTATCCAACCATCAAACTATGCCTACTAAGTGGCTCACATTCACAAATTTGGACGTCAAATTCATCTACAAGTAGCAAAAAAAAAGATATTTAAAGATAATTCATGAGTGAACGCTATCTTAACTCACTTACAATTTTGGGCCAAGACTACAGCTTTACTATTTTCTGTGGTCAGTGTTGTACACAAATTTTTAGAAAATGGTATTGATATTTATAGAGGAAAAGACATAAATTTAATTTTCGTATCTCATTGGTTTAAACTAGCTTTAAGTTAAAAGAGATTTTGAATTCAATACTATTTAATCACAATTTTAAACATGAGTATGTCATATTTTACAAAAAAAACATGCTTCAATTGAGATTTTGAGATTTGTACTCCAGTAGTAAAGTCAACTGATGAACCTACGCATCAATAGGTAACTTTTGTCAAGTAGCGTCTTTTTGTTAAATGTATATCTTTATGCATAGTATTAGTATATATGAGTAAAAAGAATCGAGAAGGGGTGTGTTGACACCCTTTTGCTCAATATGGGCCCGTTCATGCCTCCGGTTAGGGGTGTACAAAACCGAATCGAAAATCGAATCAAATCGCAAATCGAGTCAACCCGAAAAAAAAATTCAACTAGTGGTTTGGTTTGGAAAAAAAAAAACCTGACTATATTTGGGTTGGCTTGGTTTTAACTAAAAAAAACCAACCCGACATTATATATATAATTTTAAAATTTTATTTTATACATAAAAATATTAACTTTGATATAATTTTTAAATATTTCTTATATTTTTTCATAGTTTTTATCTTTTAATATATTATTTCAAGTTTGAAACTTAGAATTATGAATGGGCCAATAAAGATTATAGTCCATAGATGTTAGTAATTATAATAAAGCTTAAATCAAAATCAAATTAATACTAATGTAAAAAGAAAATCAATTCAACACTAAGAATGACAATAATATTGAATATTTGTTCTTTAGTTTTACATTGATTTAGACAATTAAAATACATAATCTAATTTTAATTTCCTTTAATAGTTAGTCATGTAACTAATACTTATTAAACTTAATTTTAGCATGATTTAGTACTTTTAAATTATGATCATTTTCATTATGACTTGTTAATTTGCAATATTTGTTTTACGCAATTTCATTATTATTATTATTATTATTATTATTATTATTATTATTATTTTTGTTGGATATTTTAGTGTCATTAACCATATCATATTGTGTTATATTTTTAAGAAACATCTTAGATAGTTGTATTTTGGTAGGACTAAAGAAATATTTGAAGTACAAGTAAATTATATTTTGTATGAATACTTTACCGAAAAAACCCGAAAAACCAGAAAAAGTTCGAAAAAACCTGAGTTTTATTGGTTTGGTTTGGTTTATAAATTTAAAAATCCGACACAAATAGTTTGGTTTGATATTTGAAAAACCCGAACCAACCCGGCCATGTACACCCCTACCTCCGGTCATGTTGTATATACTTTTTTCTTTTTATTTTATGGGACATTGTTTGACTTAGTACGATGTTTTACAAATTTTGCTAATTGGATATTAGCTTATTTCACTTGCATAATCTATAGTAATAGGTGACTGTTAAATGTCGGCTAATATATACCAAATTTTTGATGATTTATTTTAGATAGATTCAAGTCTTAAATATGATAACTACATTTCATGGAAAAATGACATTTCTCACATGCTTATGTTTGTGAAGAAAGACTGTAATTATTTCGTAAATATGATACTTGAGGGTAGTTTGAAGGATTTTGGCGAGTAGGTGCTGGCGTTGGTCAAGGCCCCGCACCTAGAGACTGGGAGATATGTTGTGGTAAAAGTTGGAGGGAGGAGCAAACTATGTTAACACTACAAATGACGAAAGTTTCACTCAACTGATCCTTGTGTACACAGTAACAGGTTTTCGATGATGCCAAAACGGGGAAGACTCATACTAATTATTTATAATCAATAAAACTAACCTGGTTCATCTAAGTGGTTCATTCCTGTGTTATCTGTTGGCGTGTACTAAATGGAACAGGTTAAGCACAAAACATAAGTTTGTCATTATCAAAAAGGGGGAATTTATTGGACTTAATGAGATTCGATGATAGACAAGATGAATTGGGCAAATTCAATGGGATGTACAAATTGGAGAAGGACTAATGAAGAAAGATGTATTCTTATCTTTAGTTGCACATAACTAGTGATACTGGATCTTAGCTTGAGATTGTTAAAACAATGTTACTATATTACTGACATTTTGTTTATGCCATTGTTCTCTTATTGGGTTATGATTCACTTGATGTAGGACTAGTTAGGTGTCATCACGACTTAGGAAAATTAGGTCTTAATCGTGACAGTTCTCAGTTTACATCTTTTATCTCTTGACTTGTTAAAACACATTCAAAGGGAAACAAGAAAGAAGAGATCAATGACATTTGGAATATACATATTCAATTAGGTATATTGTAGATTAGCAGGGGAAGCACACAACAATTACAAAATCATATACTAGAAACTTTCAATGTTGCTTGTAACAAAATGTAAAGTTGATCTTTTACTATATGCATTGTATTTGCATCATTTCTTTAGTCTATAAGTAGGAATAGCCAGCAAAGGCTTTTCTCACTATCCCAAACTTCTCATCAATGTCTAAATCACAAGGCTGAATACCATTTGGAAGCTCCCACTCAAAGCAATGCACCAATTGTGCCACCACAAGGCGGACGATGGTAACTGCCAACTGCATTCCAGGGCAGCTTCTTCTCCCAGAGCCAAATGGTAGAAGTTGGAAGTCACGTCCACGAAAATCTACACTGCTCCCAACAAATCTCTCAGGTAAAAACTTCTCAGGCTCAGGCCAAATGTTTGGATCTCTATGAATCGCGTAGCAATTTATTATGATTCGGGATCCCTTTTGTACGTGGAAACCATCGACTACACAGTCTTCCATGGACTCATGATAAAATAGTGGTGCTACAGGATGCAGCCTCAGGCCCTCTTTGACAACCATGTCTAAGTAGTTTAAATTCGCCAGGTCGGATTCTTCCACCATTCTATCGAGGCCTACCACTTGTTGCAACTCCTTTTGGAGTTTCTTCGTCACTTGGGGGTGCCTAAGAAGTTCGGTGAGTATCCATTCCGTTGATGATGCTGTAGTGTCCATTGCAGCTATAAGCATGTCCTGTATACAAAAGGAAACAGGGGAATCAATTTATATAAATCATTTCATTCTCAAGGCTTGTGGTATATATTGAGCTTATAAATACTAGTAATATATAAGAATGAGATGAAAGTACATACAAAGAGGATAGCTTTTATGTGACGACGATCAAACTGAAATTTTGCTTCTCCAGATTGCATTATGTCCATTATGGTGCAGAGGCGTATCTAGGATTTCGGCTAGATGGGTGCACGATTACGAAAAAATATATTTTAAATATAAATTTGATCAATTTGACTATTAGTTCGTATATGAACCATTAAATTTTAAAAATTATAGGTTCAAAATGTATAATACTACTAGTTTTAAATTTTAATATACACATTTGATTTAATTATATAAAAAATTTACAATGTTAAATTTTTTAGGTATTTTCAATGTAACACACTTGAAAATTTTGAAAGATTAAAGGAAAAAAACAAAAGCAAAATTAGTTGAAACGTCAAAAGTGTAACCGATAACCACTTGGAAATGTGTTACTCACAGAGACAAGATAGATATAAGATTTAAATTTATATCCTCACTTAGAGAGGTGCACCCAATCATCATCGTATTATTATATGATATACTTAGAACATGGGTTCACTCATCTATATTTAAATATTTTTTAAAAAATATAACACTACTATACATGGACTAGAGAGGGGAGCATGGGTTCATGTGAACCCACGGCACCCCCTCTAGATACGCCTCTGTTATGGTGTCGACAAAGTCCTTGTTTTGCTTATGTTCATGAGGGTTAACGTGTTCATCAATAATCTTCTCAAGGAACTCATCAAACACCTTTGAAAGATCCTTGAGCTTGCGAGTGATACCCTGGAGATCAATAGCACCAAGGAAGGGGGAAAAAATCACCAAGATTTGAGGTGTGTTTGGTATGAAGGAAAACATTTTCCGGAAAATGTTTTCCAATTTTCTCATGTTTGGTTGGGTTAAATGTTTTGGAAAATATTTTTCAAATCAACTCATTTTCCTCAAATTTAAGGAAAATGACTTCCCTTCAAAACTTAAGGAAAACATTTTCCAAAAGACCAAAACTTTCTTCCAACTTCAAACTACAATTACTTTTTTGTTGAAAAAATCAATTTATTTTGTCCCTACCCTCCAACCAACGCCCCCCACCTCCNCCCCCCCCCCCCCCCCCCCCCCCGAAAAATAATAATAATTTAAAGCTTGTTTTTAAATTCAATATTTTTACCTACCCTCACCCTTACCCCTACCCCCACGCCCTCCCAAAAAAATATTAAAAATTATTTTTAAAAGATATTTCTAATTTCAATTTTTTATTTTTTACCCCCACCCACTACCTTC